>NC_050573.1:440218122-440431434 GCF_011100635.1 Trichosurus vulpecula | reverse complement strand
ACACACACATACATACATAAAATTGTTTTCCCAACTTTAAACTATCTCAATATCTCACTGTTCTTATTATCAATGCATAGGTTCTTAAGAGCTGAGTGACCTTACCAAAGATTCTATTGAGGTGTCCCTTTTCTTGTGATAGCGCATCCTGAGGCTATTAGGTGTCCTTCGTCCTTTCCTTGACCCCCAAGTCCCCCATAGTTTCTCTTCCTGCTGGTAACCATCCCCACTCTCTTGGCCATAATCACTGCTTCTGTTTCTCACTATTTATGTTCTTTTGAACTCATTGGCTCTTCTCCTGTCTGACTTTCTGTTCCCCAAGACTGTATATTCAACTTTCTGCTCTTTGTGTACTCTCTGCTTTTATGGCTTAACATCTCTACATAGCAACTACTACAGGTGTTTGATAATGTTTGTTGAATTAAACGTGATGCTTATGGCTGCCCAATCTAAATCTCTGGACCTGTCTGCCCTTTTCCGTTCAGCTCCCACCACTGACATCCCTCCCCAAACTCCGGACCTATATCTGGTGTAGCCACATAAATAGTTTGCTGGCCCCTCATTTAGCATGTTGAAAATCAAATTCATCCTTTTCTTCTTGCTTCCTTACCCTGTAAATGCAACCCTTGGCCTCTCCTCACTGAATAATGCTGTTGCCACCAGACACACAGGAATCCGCTTTGTGCCATTTTCATTCCTTTATTAAAAACATCATCTCAGTACATTTCTCACAGCGGGCACTGAAGCATCCTTCTTCCTACTCTGTCCCATGCAGTGAACTGTGGTGCTGATCATAGTTGCTAGCTTAGTAGGCAGTTGTATAGTAACCACGGGGGAAACAGAATTACTCTGATCTCTGGTGCTTCTTGGAGAATGGACAATCCCCCAGCACCATGTCCAAGAGCAGGCCTCTGGGGTTCAGACATAAAGCAGAAGAGAAATCAGTCACAATGTATGTACCTAAGTCAAATGACATGGAATATACATTCAGAACGAGATGTGCACTGAACTATAATGTGCAGGGGGCGAGAGGGAGGGATTATTTTCATCCTAATTGGGGAGTGGGGTAGAAGTAGCAGGGCAGTGAAAAGAAAGAGCAAGGAAATTTGAGAAGGTTTCCTCAGAAAGGTCATACTTTGGCTGGACCGTAAAGAAGAGTTGAAGATGATTGAGTGGTGGAGGGAACAGGATAAACAAAGATATGGGGGCAAGGACATTCAGTACTGGACAGAGAGGGCAACTTGACTGGTGCATGGTCTATGGAGTAAGACAAAAAACTGAAAGGTAGGTTCCAAATCATAGAGCACCTTGAAGGCTAAACTAAGAAGCATGGATTTCATTTTAAAAGTAAAGGGAAGTAACTAACATGTTTTGGGCAAGTTATGTACATACATTGTGACTGCAAACTGCTTGTAGGTAGGTTTGATGTTGTATTCACCTTCGTATACTCTAAAGCACCTAGCGTATCATAATGCTTAATAGCCACTGGATATAAAAGTCACTGAATAAATAAATGCCTTATTGCTGAAGGACTATGTCTGCAATCACAAACTTCACTGAGATAGAGCTGGAAGGAACCTCACTTTAAAGATGAGGAATTTGAGGCCCAGGAACATCAAGTGTCTTTTGTATCAACATTACATTCTGTCCAGCTGTGTGACTTTGGCCAAATCACTGATAGAAGATTTTAAATCTAGAATGTAATGGGCTGAAGATATAATAGAGAAGAAATTGGAAAGAAAATTTCCCCAGCTGTGTTTATCCATGTTCCTTCTTCTAGGAAAACTTATTTTTCTGTTCACATTTCCTTAGAAGGATGCTTCTAGCCTTGTAGTATATGCAAGTGAATTTTTTCATTTCTGTCTTTCAATTCTTTGCTTGACTTCTTTCAAAACAGGTCATTTGTTAACTATGGTACATATATGTTATTTAAAATAAATCCCATTTAAATGAACTCCATGGAGCTGCCTAAATTCTTATTGTACTAGGATTTCCTTATGTGACATATTACTTAAAATAAGTATTCCATAAGCTGAAGTTTCCAGAGTGTTTTTGTTTTAAGAGGTAATTTTATCTTTGACCACAAAGAGAGGCAGTGATGTACATGTGCCCAGGAGGCTTCTGGGTAATTTTTTTCCAGCTCCTGTGAGGTCATTTACTATGACCTCACCAGCTCATGTTTTTAGAAACACACCAAAAAGAAAACCTAACCAGGTACCTTCAATCAGCCGTCAACTGACATGGCATCCAAAAGAAAAGACCCAGGTGATCAGGCATCAGGAATGCACTCTTAAATTTGATTGGACTTGATTCACTAAGGACAGCTCTTTTGCTGGAGTGTTAAAAGCACTCAAAAGAAGGATGGAGTGTTCCATGCTCTCCAGGTTATCAATGTCTATTGTGTGAAGTGTTGTTCATCCTGGTTAGGTGTACAGTACTTTAGACTTTTCAAAGCACTTTCACATATTCTCATTGTTTTTGAGGGATACATCGCATCTTAGATGATATAGTTGTTTATGTTTCACAGAGACTTAATCATACTTTTATAAATTGTAGATAATTTGTAATGTCTTTATTCTTTGGTTGATAAATTCCTTAAATATTACAATATTGGCAGGCTAACTAGTTTGAAAAGGTCTATTAGATTTTTTTTAAGCTTATCTTGAGGACAACACCTTTAAAGAAATTTAAGAGTAATTAGACTTGATTTGTGACACTTCACATTGTGTAAAGTGGGTTTCACTTTTGTTTTAAAAGAGACCAAAAGAACTTCCATCTCCTTTCCAAAAATATTTCTATAAGTAGCCGTATTTAGTACGAAATTGTTGCATGAGCCTTAACCTGGGAATACTTTGCTGTCCCTCCATTGTGTGCATAATAATACTAGCTTTTCTCAGAGCAGGTATAAAAAGAAATAAAATTCTCATGTTGTGGAATGTCCATTGTTTGCTTTCTGTCTCACTGTAATCATAAGTCCTGCAATAGATAAGACAGAAGGGAATCTCAGGAGTAGTCATAATATACCAATTTATTCTTTGGTACAAACCATTAGGGTTCCACAGTGGTTGAGGATGGATATGTAATTTCTCACATTTGTTATAGGAATATTTTTGAAAAGCAAATTAACTTTATTTCTAATATGAGCTATTCCCAAATGTGTTTTAATTGGCCCTTCTTCACCTGGAAAGTTACTTTGTTAAATATTAGTTCTTTTTATATATCCCCCAATTTGTTTGTTTTTATTGAGTCAAACGAAGTAAACATTTACTAGGCAGTATCAGGAAACCAGATTCTCCTCTTATCTCATTGTCCCAATTTTCTTCTATGTAAAATGATTGGATTTGGCTCAGTCTTGAAGGTCCTTTCCATGGCCTAAGTTCTCTACCTCTTGGTTGTGTAATATTCAAAGAATGAACGTTCACTTTAAAGAGGTTGTCATGCCTGTAGATGGTAATGTCATTTCTTCCTCTTTTGGGAATGGAATTTGCAATATTTAACACCTAATAATACTGTGATTTTAAAGAAAATTAACATTTCCTCAGTAGAACCTCTTCCTTCCTCTTTTTTAGGAGTTGTTGCCATTGGGCTCATTAATAAAGCTATCGATGAGAAAAAATCCTGAGCAAACTCTGGAGGCCTGTTGTTACCTGCTGCCAAACTGAGAAATGTGAATCCAGACAATACTTATCACTATCAAGATATTCTGTTTAAAACTAAATCAGAAAAAATGAAGGTAGGTTCGAGTAACGCATGCTGCTTACATGGGCAACACTGCCCTTTGGAAAAAGCCAGAAACTTTTTCTTAACATGTGCTGTGTCCTTTCTTTTCATCTTTGTTCTGGGCTTCCTCAATACAGGGTGTTCCTAAAGTCCTAGACACAGAAGCAAAGGTGCGTATTTCCAAGAAATGAAATGAATGAAATTTCAACAACATTTTATTTAATTTGGAATATTAACAAATAACATCTTCAATATGATTTCCATCATTGGTGATGCAAAGTTGATGCGCTTTGCAAGATCACATGAACTCAATGCAATAACTCCACGTTACCATCAATTTTAGCACATTCGTTCTTTATGCATTCAGTCAAGTGTATTGCATCTGTGATTTCATTGAGTACACCTTCTCCTTTAGCATACCCCAGAAAAGAAGTCAAGGGGGCTAAGGTCTATTAATATTCCAAATATTTTCAAAATAGGCCCTTTGCCTATGTGTCCAGACTTTAGGGACACCCTGTAGATGAGAGGCAGTGGTGCTCAGACTAAATCTTATTGAGCTGGTTCATGCCTAACTCATTCAACAGTTATTGACTAATAACTTCATGCTTTTTTCTTAGCAGTCTACTAGTTTCAGGGTGGGGAGAAAAGAAGGGGAGATATTGGGCAGGAAGTGGTAGAGCAACATTCCTCTTCTTAAGATGCTTGGCATTTTACTGTGAGTAGATAAGACATACGCACTTTAAATTTCACACTTGCCCCATATTCTTTATGTGCCAAAAATGTGTGTAATATGAATTTACAAGATCAAAGACCAGTAACTACTGGCTTAGGCATGGGATTCTTAATCTGAGGACTGCAGACTTCCAAGGAGTCCATGGATGGATTCACAGGTTCCGTGAAATTGGATAGGGCAAAAAAAAAAAAAAAAAAAAACCAACATGCATCTTTATTTTCACTAATCTCTAACTGAAATTTAGCATTTCCTTTAGTTACTTAAAACGTTATTTTGTAAAATTGTCTATAAGCTTCATCATATTGCCAAAAGAGGGAGGAGGCACATGATGCCCAAAATGTTAACCCCAGGTTTAGGCTTTTTCATTATGGAAAAAAGAGGATTTGAGCTAAACATTAAAGATTGTCAAGGTAGGTTCTATGACTTATGGGATATTCTAGGCAGGGGGAATAGCTTGCACAAAGTCTAAGTGTTTCTTTGCTTTTTTCCCCATGACCTCAAGGTCACCCAGGGGTTTAGTGAATTTTTGACCATGTGAGCCTGTACCAATATCCCAGGTCAGTGGTGCATCTATAAGGAGCCTCAAAGCCCCAGTACCTGTGCTAGTGGGTTGTTATTGGTTGTGGGCTGCCCTTGGTCCATACTCGTTAAACCTCGGGGAGTATAAGAGGGTGAATCAAGGTGAACAAAGAGGACATAGTCCCTCTAGCTCACAGCTGCCCAAGGAGTCTTCTCCGAGATCAGCCCAACTCCAGAGATACCAGTAACTGTTAGAAGCAGGGATTCCAGGACCCTTCCAGAGAATTCCAGTCTGAGCTTTCCAGGTCTCAGAGGCAGGATGAACTTGGAGTCAGGACAACCTTCATTCAAATATTGCCTCACATCCTTACTGGTTACTTGACTTTGGGCAAACTGCTTAACCTGTTTGTGTCATGAACTAAGAGGTTGGACTTGACAATTTCTAGGGTCCTTTCTCGTCACGATTCTATGCTCCTATAAAATACTTTCCTAAGGATTTCTTCAGAATGTGCAAAAAACCCCCAAAAAACCCAGTGAAGCCTTTTAATCTGTCCAAAAGGCAACTGAGGAAGATTCTTATCAAATGACAGTTGGTCATTCAGACTTGTTTTGACTTACACCATACTTCCTACACCCTAGATACAGGATCTGCTCTGGAATGATTCAGGGTTGCAGGAGGAGGATGTTCAATATGTCCCACCTTGTATTTCGTACTTGACTGTGGAATTATCCAAAGAACTCTACTAAAGCAGATTCATTGAGCCACGTGGAAATTGAAAACTGTTTGTCATTTTTTTTTCCTCCTGGGATGTGGGTACAGAAGTTAGGGGAGGGAAGTAAGAAGTCCAAAATATTAAGTTTCTCTCTTTGCAGGCTGCCTGTGGTAGCCTTGCCAGAGAGCAGAAAACTTCTTCATCCAAGGGCTTCTGGGACCATTGCCCATGGATAGAAGGGGGAGAGAAGCATCCTGTCTAAGACCTTGGGAAAACCACAGCCACAGTGAGAGAAAGAAGTCAGAGAGGGAGGCCAGTAAGAGAATGATTCTCGGTCTTATCTCTTCCTGCTTGCTTCCTTATCTCCTTCCTGAGCTTGTTTGGGGGATGGGATGGATAGCATTGGTGGGGCTAACACTCTTTTTCTGGGCTACCTCTTCCTCAATTGTGCCAGCCCCAAACATTTCAAGACTCTATCTCAGACTTTCAGAGCTGTGTGGTTGTGCCTGCTTCTGTTAGGCTCTCAGAAAATGTCAGGCCTGGTTGATTTAGAGCACAGTAATGTTTAGAGGCCTTAAGGGAAGAGGACTATGAGAACAGGGTCCTGGCTTAAGCAATAGAAGACTTAAGTCTGGTCTGTCCCTGATCCGCTCTGACATTTTGTTAATCTCCAACTCTACCCTTCTCCATCTAAGGAACCAATAGACCATATTTTTTTTTTTACTTTTTGTGTGCGGTCCACTGAAATTGCTTTACTTATGTCGTTAAGCAGCTGTATAGAGAAACTCACATAAAAGAGTAAGCATACAAACCATAGCAACCTCTTTAGGGAGAAGCCTAGTTATTAATCTGTAAAATGTTAGGGTCAGAATAGTGTTTTGTAAGATCCTGGAGTCAGGAAAATCTGGGTTCAAATCTGGCCTTGGATACTTACTGGCTGTGTGACCCTGGGGAAGTCACATAACCTGTATTTGCCTCAGTTGCTCATCTGTAAAACAGGAACACACTGGAGAAGGAAATGGCAAACCACTCTATATCTTTGCCAAGAAAAAAACCCCAAGGATGATGTCTACGGGTCAAATAGAGTCGTACAGGACAGACAACAAGAAGATCCTTTAAGTTCTAGGATCATATGATTCTCTGAATCTGTGATATTTCATCCTGAATTAAAGTCCTTTTCCCCATCACTTAAAAAATTTTGCTCCCTACCTCCTATCCCTTTCTCTTTCATCATGACTTCTGGTCTTTTGCTCATTATACTCTTCTGGCCTTCGACCCAATTGATTGAGCCTACTGACTTGGCAGGGTTTGCTTGGCTTTGATAACACTGATGACATGACAAAGGAAGTCTGGTGTTGTAGTGAGATGGAAACCCCCACCTCCCACCCGCTGCCTTTTATAATCACACGGGACCAAAGAAAATGAAATTCAATGAGCATCCTTTCAGTGCCTTCTGTAGACAAGGTCCTGTACTAGGTGCTGAGGAATGAAAGGCAAAAACTAGTCAGTCCTCACGCTGAAGGGTCTTTTGTTCTAACTTCCTACATTTTAATGTAAAAAACATAGACAGTGTTGCTTCTGATGTGGATACAAATGAAAGCTGGTGTCATAAACCATACTTTCCTGTAGAGGCAGCTATGTATGTGGCATAATGGAAACGTGGTTCTCTCAGCATTCTGGGTTGGAGTCAGGAAGACCTGAGTTCAAATCCAGTCTCCGACACTTGCTAATTGCGTATCGTTTGGCCAAGGTGCTCAACCTGTCTGCCTCAGTTTCCTCAGTAATAAAATAGAAATAATATAGCACCTATTTCCTAGGGTTGTAGCGAGTTTCCAGTGAGATAATGCTTGTAAAGCGCTTAGAACAGGCACATAGTAGGTGCCTCTTACTTTTCCTTACTGTTAAGGGTAAAATTTAGTGGCATTTTCATAAATCTGCTCCTCACTGTATTGATAGGAGACTTGAAGTGGGTTTTGGCCTTGTCTTTGGCCACTGGGTCTCTTCGTCTCAGGGGGAAATGAAACAAAGGGCCACCTTCTACATTCCATTCCCATGAAGATTTTTCCACTTTATGTCAATATTTTCTATTTGCAATCTGTACCTAAGGACTCAGAATTATTTCCCTCCTCTTAAATGTTTGACTTTCTACTTATGTTTTCTGGTTTGGGAAAGAACGAGTAACAGTTTTACATGTATGAATTTATTTGAGGGAGTTAAAATAGACATTTTAGGTTAAATGATATTTTCAGGAAAATGGTGTTTATGATAATAGAGTGAAAAGTTCAGAGTACACTGGGACTCTGGGTATAAAATACCGTCCTCCCAATAGCATTCGGATGTTTTTGCTTGCTAGTGAAATACATATGTAAAAGTCAAAAATAATTTACAGGTTCACAAATATATACAAGTCAAAATTTCCTTAGTTTATCCTTAGTTATATAATACATATTGCATATTATTACATGCTTGTTTCCACTTTCAGACATCTTTAGTGCTGCAAATTTGTCTTAGCCTCTTTATGTTCACTTGTTCTAGTGTATATCCCCTAATGCCCGGGTTTACTATTTATGTCCCAACTTCCAGCTATATATCATATCTGTAGGAAATATTTATTTGAGATTTTTTCACAAAAAGTTTCCCCATTAAACAAAATACTGAAGGGAAAACTTCCTAACAATTACAGCAGTCTAAAAGTAGAGTGTAGTAAGTTGCCTTTTGCTGGAAATCTTTTGTCAAAGCTTTAATGGCAACTTACTGGAAATACTGAAATGAATGTGTTTTTTTGTTTGTTTCAGTGTGAGTTGAACGAGCTTGTCTGTGAATTTTTTTTTTTAATCCTAAGAGTCTGTGATCCTAACTAGGAGAGAATACTTGCTAATCAAGCCAATACCTAATTTAGCCTATATTAGAGCTTGATTATTTTTATTGAGCCTGATACATTTTTCAAGCCCTGACTTTATGGACTTAAATAGCTACACTGCCATGTCAGATCCAATATTTTTCTCTCCTTCCCACAATGAAAATTCAGTAAAACCTAAAATCTGTTTATATAGGACTCCATATTAATCTCCATGGAAATTTTTTTTTATATTTGGAAAAGCTAAAATCATTTGTTCAGAATACCATGTACAAGAATAGGAAAATACAACTTTTTAAAAAATAAGGTGACTTTGTGCAGGTAGGACAGACAAGAAGGGACTTCTTCAGCCTCTCTGAAGGAACACCAAAAACATACGTTAATAATGATGGGTCTATCCTTCCCAATGCCAGTAATCATTCACTTTAGTATGAACTAAATGAATCTTCTTATTTCTCACATGCATATGAATTTTATTATTGACAGAGTTGGCTGTAGATTTTCCTTTAAATATCATCATTGCACTAATGGACTTTGAATACATACTGAAAACATATGTCTAACAAAATGCTAGCTTTTGCCAGACTTGTGTGTATGCGTAATACAGAAACTGCAGCCTACATATATTTTTACCTCTGTACCTCATAAGATGAAAACATAGAACAGAACTTCTTAGGAATACGTATCTCAGTATCACAGACGTGTAGGTGTTTTCTTTCCTTACTGGTCTCTAAGATGTCTTGACGATTGTCAGGTAGGCACTGGACCGATCTGTGATTTTGGACATTAGAAAGTAGAGGAATGGATCTAGGCAACTGTTCAGGCTGCCCAGGCACAATGCGATGAGATAGGAAAAATATAAGTCATCTATGTTGTTGTTGTAGTAGTTCACATGGTGAGTAATAAGTAATATGTTGCTTGGCGTGAAACAAATAGCAAAAATCACTAGGATGAGGAGACTCACTTTAATATACCAGAACCATTTCTGATCATAGGCCTTAAGTGTCCGGATGATGGATGTGTAACAGAAGATAATGACAACAAGTGGAATTACAAATCCAACAAAGGCCAGAGAGATGAAGTAGTAGAGATGGAAGGGTGACATCATCTCACAGGTGTTATGTACATCATGACAAGTATAGATCCCAAGTTGGTCCAGGTAATATACTTGCTTTGTTATGAAGAGTGGCACCATATATAAGAAAAGAGTGGCCCACACCAGGCCACAAGCGAGCATTGCATAAGTGCGCTTTGGGAGCCCACGATAGGTGAAAGGGTGAACAATGGCCAGGTAGCGGCTGATGCTGATGCAGGCAAGGAGCAGAGTGGTGCAATACATGTTGCCATAGAAAACAGCAGTGGTCATACGGCACATGGCTTCTCCAAAGAGCCAGTTATTTCCATGGAGATGATAGGCTATCTTAAAGGGAAGTGTGATACAAAAGAGGAGATCTGCCACAGCCAAGTTAATGTAGAAGATGTTCATTGAGATAGACTTGGTCTGGAAGTAAAGCATCCACAGGGTTGCTGTGTTGGCTGACACACCCACTGAGAATACCACTATGTATATAGCAGGTATTAGCTTGGTGCTTAGGGAGCTCGTCAGATAGCCTATGGTGTTATTGTTTACACGAAGGGTAACAACACTTGATTTATCCATAGCACACTTCTCTTCAGTTGGAGTAGTTCCAGTCCACCCTTCTATAACAAAATCAGGAAATTTTTCATAGGAACTTTGGGGGGCACCTCGAAAGGTCTTGATACCTACGGTTGGTTCTCCAGCATCGTTAGGGGCATGATATGTACCTATAATTGGAAAGAATATTTAAGTTAGCAAGTAATTTCTTATGAAGGTGATAGCTTCGGATTTGCAAACAAAGTTTTTTTCACAATCACCTATCAGTTGCGATAGGTGTGCGGTTTATTTTATTGTTTTTGTTTTTTGTTTGTGTTTTGTTTTTTAAGACATGCTTGTTCAAGCTCAGTTAATCAGCAAGTATTTGTTGACTACCTTCTATATATCTGACATAATGCTCACCGGTGCAGAGCACACAAAAGACAAATGAAGTAAAAGACCAGACACCACTTAAGGAACTTAAATGGTAGTTGGAGAAACAAAACTAATAATTAGCTGCAATTTACAATTCAAAATATTAAAGCAATTAAGTGCCAAACTCAGCTGTAAGAGCAACTTAAGGTAAGAAGGTAGAGAGATTCTTGTGGGTGTGAATGGTCAAGGAAAGCTTCTTGGAGAAGATTCAGATTATGTGTATCTTAATGCATTAATGGGTAGAATTTAAATAAATATAAGGGATGAGAGAATAATCTAATCAGGAGGTGAGAATATGTATGAAATAAAAGAGGGCAATAAGGCAACTGGCACAACTAGGATTGGAGAGTGCTAAGAATACTATAATTCTTTGACCGTCTATCTATATTAATTCATCTGTTGGAACACTTCATATGCAATCATGTGACCAGAGACTAGTGAGGTGATATATTACTTGAGCAACTGAATCATATTCCAATGACAAGTCCTGGTATAAATGAAACCAGAAGACATCCCACCAAAAAGGTTGCATGTAAATGGAAGGACGGCTTACAGTTTCTCCTTGGCAATGTGTGTATAATGGAATTGGTAGAGTTGATTCTTTGTTTGCTCTAAGGCATTGAGAAACATAATTTCATAGGATATTTCGATGCCTTGCTTTTTGGGGCTCACAATTAGGATAAGCAAACAGTCCATCATGAAGATAAATTTACTTTATATGCCAATATCTATTGAAGAGAATGAAAAAGGAGGAGAAAAATTCTTCAAGGTTCTCTAAACTAAGTGCCTTAATACTTCAAGGATGGTCACAGCACTCCAAAAACTGAGTTACAAAATATAGTTTGTAGTTAAGAAACAAAAACAAGTGATTTATATTCTGATGCCCCATATTCTAAATGCTTTAGACAAGAATAGAAACCATTGTGGCAAACTGAACAATACTATAATGAAAAGAAACCAGCTAGGATTGCAGAGGATGCAGAGAAATTATAATGTATGACCTCTTGAACCAAGCCTGTTTGAATACAATTTGGCTACAAAAGATGAGAAATAGGCAAAAACAAAAGCTATGTTTTGCTTTCACAATTTCTTTTTAAATGTAGTTAACGCAACTTAATAGCTACAGTAGGAAAGTTGAAACAAACCAGATGATGTGTCAGTCAATAGACATTTGATCTCCTTGCCGAGTAAACAGACATGGCAGGCATGGACCATGTGGATTAGAGCAAGAATTCTTAACCTTTTTGAGTCATGGACCCCTGCCTGTCTGGTGAAGCTCTTTTTCAGGATAGTGCTTATCAATGAACAAAATAAAGATGACTAAAGAAACCAATTACATAGAAATATAATTATCAAAATATCTCTAAAACAAGTTCATAGACCTCAAGTTTAAAACTGCCAATTTTGAGTATAAACTCATTTCTAAAACACTGGTGGAAAGAATGGTGGTGGAAAGAATGATGGAAGAAATGGTGGAAAAACAGTGAAGGGGAGAGCATGACCATGCAGAGACTTTGTTTGAGAATCACTTAAGCCCATTCCAAGAGCATTTTTAGGTGGAACTAGGAGAACAGACAAATAGATGTGAAATGGAATGGACCTACTGGTGTTTTCATAATTTGTTTTTGATGAGTATGATAGTGGAGTCACCTTTTGTGGACTTTTAACTTCTCAATAGACGTGAGTGAGTAGCAATGACAACAAAAAAACCACAAAACTGAGATTAGTGATACTTAGCCAAACATATTTTCTGCTACATAGATAAGATATTGTTGGAAGAGGAAACACAATTTTAAATATGCTCAGGGATTGATTTTCAAGGTATTTCAAAGAAAGGAAAATCCAAAAGGATGGGAATATCAGCAAATACCAACCTATGAATCTATTCTTTAATCTCTATAAAATCTTTTATATGAATGACCTATGCATATAAGAAGGATATCCTTGATGTAAATAGGACAAGGGGATAGGCATGGTTTTGTAGACTTCCTTTTTCCTATACAGCAGACTGTTGTATCATTCTAGTCATATCATTACCTGAATGAAGGGAGAGAATTCCACTTTGTCTAAAAAATTTTTTTTGAAGCATTTTATTTCATGAAAGAAAATGTAACTTTTAAAGGCTGTCTTCAAACAAGATTTCCTCCTGTATATTTCTTGCATATATATGCATGTTAAAATAATGCAAGATTCTATGATTAAAACAAACATGGAGATGACTTTATTCAACAACTCAACGAGTATTAATATCAGTAAAACATAAAACAGGCATATTTTCACCCAGGGTATTCCTTTGTAACACGAAGGATTCCCTTCATAAAGGACAAACAGAAGGATTCCCCCTAGAAGGCAAGGTTTTTTTAAATGTTTCTTTTTGCCAGTGATAATGAATGGCATCAAATTCCAGAACACAATGGCATCAAATCCCAAACACTTGACCACTACAAAGTCTCCTTAGTGATATACATAATTATTCTTAAGAGGTTGGCCAGACCTTTCTCATAGGAGAAAAGAAAGGGTGTTGTCAAAGGTATATTGTCGAAATGGATAGTTAGAAGGTCAAGCCCTTGATTTCAAGTGAGTATGTATATAAATACATAAAATGGATAAGGATTGCAGATGGATGGTAAGTTGGGTCCAGAACTGCATAGGAGGAAAGAGGGCCAGATTGTATCTTTTAAATGCCTAGGCATTTTCACTGGTCCTACACCCCTTGTTACAAAAGCCCATCTTTTAACATTTTCTTTATAATGTGATGGGGCAGCTAGGCAACACAGTGTATAAAGTACCAGGCCTGGAGTCAGGAAGACTGACTTTCCTGAGTTAAAATCTGGCCTCAGGCACTTACTAGCTGTATAATCCGGGGCAAGTCACTTAACCATTTGCCTGCATTTCCTGATCTATAAAATGAGCTAGAGAAGGAAATGGCAAACCACTCCAGTATCTCTGCCAAGAAAACCCCCTAATGGGGTCACAAAGAGTTGGATATGACTAAAAATGATGTAATGTGGTTGTAAGTCATAAGTTGCAAGCCATAGAGAATCTCAGACTCAGAAGAATCAGAATTGTAGATGACAAAAGACAGCGGCAACATGTGTGGCAGATGTGAGCAGGTTGTGGTGTAATATATATATGTATGTATATATATATGTATATACACATATATAAATACATATAATTACATATATCTTAGTGGTCTTAATCAGAAGAATTGGTGTAAGAAATATCTAGCATATATATGACCACACATATAATCAGAAAAGGAGGTGGGTTGGTTAAGTATTGGAAAGGAAATATCAATCAATGGACAATAAAAGAGACAATATTCTGTGACCAGCCCTAGTTGAGAAATGTTTAACAAAAGAAATGAAAATACAATACAGCATAGATAATGTTAATTTGTAATTCTCTAATTAATCTCTGCAGGGATCCAATTCTATTTGAGTTCGACAGTACTCCTAATACTACCCAGGCACCAACTGTATGACCCTCTGAACATAACTTAACTTTTTGCAGGTTCAGTTTCCTTATCTATAAAATAAGAAATATAATAACATCCACCTCCCATGGTTGTTGTGAGAATCAAATGAGACATGTGTAAAGTACTTTACAAATCTCAAAGCACTATATAAATGTAAGGTATTTTTATTGTTTGTTATACATGAGAAGCATTGAGATAATTAAGAGAACCAGAAGAAAACTTACAGAACATTGGGTACATGATCCATAGAGGTTTTGTGGAAGGACATTGACACAAGTCACCTAGACTAGGATTCCACCATCGAAGTACCTACCCTGAAGAGTTCATAATGCCACCTGAGCATCTAGGTGAGACTATATGGAGATGGAAATAGCCTGAGTACAAGTAAGAGGAAAGGACTGGAGCTATGAATGCCATTGGAGTGGGGAAAGTCACTGAAGAAATGCATTTAGAAAGAACACTGGCCCTGGAGTCAGGAGGACCTGAGTTCAAATGCCGCCTCAGACACTTGACACGCTTACTAGCTGTGTGACCTTGGGCAAGTCACTTAACCCATTTGCCCTACCATCGCCTTGTCAAAAACAAAAAAACAAAAAAAAGAACATTTTTGACATCTTTCTTTTAGTTTAACAGTGCAGAAAAAAGGTTCTGGGATGAAAATTTTCTCTTTTGTTACTCAACTAGAGCATTGAGTTTTGGGTTTTTTTTTTCAGTTTTGTTTTGTTTTTGCTGGGACTCTGAAATAGTTAAATGATTTTTTTTAATGGCAGAAAGTCAAATACTTAAGGATTTAAACATTGGCAAGCATAGTTAGCCTTATCTATTAAAGAATGTGCTTGCCTGTTTTGGAGTACAATTATGAATTTCTACTGAAAGTAAACAAAACTGAATGAATGACGGGCCAAAATTTGACTCCAATAGTGGAGAGGTGAGAATGCCTCTATTCCATGCCCCTTTCCCAGGCTGTGATTGCTTATATGTATGTCTCTTTGAGGTGTTAGCGGGGATTTTTTGTTTGTTAGTTTGTTACCAAGCTCATGCGGAACAGATCAAATGAAATAATCAATCTTGGTCCAGGAGAGATGATATTGGAACATTCTTCCTCCCAAGAGAGGGGTGGTGGTCTATGCATATAGATTGGTATATTCTCTGTCAGTCATAGTCATTTTATCAGATTTTGTTTAAATATTTTTTTCTTATAAGAGGATATTTTGGAGGGTATTGAAAATGATTCTTGATGAAAGAAAAAGAATTAAAATAAAAATATGAAGTTCATAATTAAGAAACTATTATTTCTTGAAGTCATATCATGTTTTGACTTTAGAAATATGCCATGGTAGAGAAGGTACTGAGATGGGTCAGCTGGGGCTCTGGCTAAGTGCCTTAATCTCCTTGAAGTTCCCTCTCCTCGATGATCTTATAGTTGACAAGAGTTGAACTACATCATCTCTAACACCTATTTTTTTTAGCGTGATTCAGTGAACAAACATTTTTAAACATTATTAATATTCAAATTGCTGTATTCAGCATTGGGCATAAAAACAGACCCAAAACAGTCCCTTCCCTCAAAGGGCTTTTAGTTCCATTGGGAGCAATGAATCAACAAACATTTATTAAGTACCTGCTATGTTCCAGGCACTGTGTGCTAGGTGCTGGAGTTACATACAACTGCAAAAGTCATACAGTCCCTGCCCTCAGGGAGTTTCTGTTCTCCTTGAACAAAATACCTACTTATGTACTCAGCCTCCTTGCAGTTTCTCACACACAATGGTCTGTCTCCTGAGTTTAGGCATTTTCACTGGCTGTCAGCCCCGCCTAGAATTCCCTCCCTTCTCATTGCTTCTTCAAATGTCAGCTAAAGTCTGGCCTTCTACAAGAGGCCTTTCCTAATCCTCATTAGTCTTAATGCCTTCCTTCTGAGATTGCTTCCAATTTACCCTGCATGTATACTGTTTGTTCATAGACTGTTTGCATGTTGTCTGTTCCCTTAGACTGTGAGCTCCTGGAGAGCTGGGACTATATTTTTTGCCTTTTTTGGTATCCCCTGGCCATAGCACAGTACCTGGCGTGTTGCTTGACATACTGAGGGACTTAAAAAGTAACTTTGAGGGTGGATTGCTAGCAACCATTGTTTGTCCTTCCCTAGGTTTTTTTTTTTTGAAGAGGCCCAATGACATCATAGGGAGATGTCCTCACTTGCATGTGAATTGGGTTTAAGTAAGGCAGAATTACACCTCACTCTCTCTTCCAGAGTCATTGAAGTCCAGTGACAAGACAAAAGTCAGGAGGACTGGTCATGGCCAGGGATGCAGTGGGTAATCTTGGTGTTTTGGATGCCTGACCGAAATCTAAGCTCTCCACAGAGCCTGCTCCAGCCACCTTCATGGCCACTGGAACAAATTGTTCTCTTCTGCCCATTCCCGCAAGGGAGGTCTTCACGTACTTGGGATAGACATCCCCCTAATTTACTGACATATCTGATGCCTTTCGATTTCCCTCAACCTGGTTTCACATGTCTGCTGAGATGGTTTACTGGAGTGTGGCCATTGTATGTACAGCTTCTTGAAGTCACGGGTGAGAGTTGAGTGCCAGGTGGGCACCAAAGATGGATAAGCAGCCTGGAAGAAGGCTCAGCAAGTCCTCACGCCAGAGGGGTTAGTTCTCCCTGAATACCCCACATACCCCTACTAGCGACCAGAGCAATCAGGAAAGGCCTCTTAAGAAAACCATACTGTAGGGGAACATTGAAGGATTCTAAGTATACTGAGAAATGAGAAGTAGTAGTGAAGAGGTGAAAGGTTGAGAGGTGCTCGACACCCCAAAATATTGACGCACCGGGTCCTGCCAAAAGAATTCGACTCAAGCCTTCTTAGCCAAGGAAAAAGACAAAGTTTATTAGGGACCAGCTACACTGGCCAGATCCTCCAGCAGCCCCGCCATAGGCTAGACTCCTAAAGAATCTGAGCGCCTTGTGGAAGCTGGATGGGATTTAAATACATAAAAGATTGTGGGAAAGATTGAGGGGTTGTCTGAGGTGACTGGTGGGGGGCTTTTGGGATGGTCCTGAGGGGAAGTCTAAGGAAGATAAGGTGGAGTCAGAGTCCAGGATCCAAGAGAATGGGATCAAGGGCAGGAAGTTCCTGAAGGAATATCAAGGTTGGGAAGTAACTGAAGGCATGCATGTCTAAAGTTACAGTAGAGGGAGAGATTTGGGCCTAATAAGAATGGGAGGCTATAGCCTCAGGCTAAAACCCAATCAAGCAGGGAAGAGTCAAGGAAAATTCCTAAAGACAAATGGGCTTTTTTTGGGGTTAGGAAGAAAAGGTCTCTGGGCCTGTACCCCATCAGTAGGGTGTGAACGACCGCTGTCATGACAGGGGAGGTGCAGGGAATGTCACGTTTGTCTGAAATCTAGAGTGCCCAAAGTGGAATGACGTGTAGTGGGTCTGGAAAGTGGAATGGGAAAGGACACTGGGCCCCCTGCTAAGCATTTACAAATACCTCATTTAATCCTCAAAACAACCCTGGGGGTAGATGTTTTATTATTACTATTTTCCACATGATGAAACTGAGGAAACCCGAAGCAGAGCTAAGTGACTTGCTCAGGATCACACTGCTAGTATCCAAGGCCAGATTCCAACTCAGGTCTTCCTTATCAAAGGCGAGGTGCTAAGAGTGTAAATTCCCAAAAGAGGCATTTGCATAGTCAGGCTTGTGCTTTAAGAATATCACATTGGGAACTGTGTAGAGCAAGAGTTCTTAATCTGGAGATAGATTTCAAAGAGTCTGTGAGTTTAGAGGAGAATAGGAATTATATTTTAATTTTAATGTAGTTTCCTTTGTAATCCTGTGTTTGTTTGTCTTTTTAATGCATGTGAAAGCATCATTCTGAGAAGGGCCCCATGGACTTAACCTGACTGCCAAAGGAGTCCATGACACAAAAAGACTTAAGAACCCATGGTAAAGAGGATGACTTAGAAAAGGGAGGTCCTGAAATTCAGGCATTCCATGATGTTCACTATCCCCCTCTGGAGCTTCTAGGGAAAGGATTGTGTATCTTTCCTGCACTTTACATGAACTATGTACTATGAATATCTGGATTTAATTTAACAAATCCTTGTTCATTATGTAAGATAACAACAGTAATTAACATTTATATACTACCGACTGTGTGTCAGGCATTGAGCTAAGCACTTCACAGATTTTTCTCACTTGATTCTCACAACTAGATTTTGAGGTAGGTGCTATCATTAGCCACATTTTGCAGCTGAAGACAGTGTTGTTCAGTCGTTTATCAATTGTGTCCTACTCTTTGTGACCTTATTTGGGGTTTTCTTGGCCGAGATACTGGAGGACTTTTTGCCATTTCCTTCTCCAGCTCATTTTACAGATGCAGAAACTGAGGAAGATGTTAAGTGACTTGCCCAGGGTCCCACAGCTGGTAATTGTCTGAAGTCAGATTTGAACTCAGGTCTTCCTGACTTCAGGCCCAAGACTTGTCTGTGTCACCTAGTTGCCTCTGTATAACCACAATTGCTGCATGAACAAGGTAGCATCCAAAATAAAGCTATATATGAGACAAATTGGTAAACTTATTCAGTGTTTTGCTTTTTCACCTATTAATCTTTATTAGCTCTTTTGATAGAATTTCTCCATTCTCACATGCCATCTGAAGATTAGCATTCTCCCAGGATAAAGGTTTCTCACAAAATCTTAGTAAAGAAAAGCAAATGTTCAGCTTGTTAATATGTCTCATATGACTTCTGGATTCCTTTATGCTAGTCACTAGCATTAAGGGGGATGGAGAATACCTTTTTGCAGAATGAGGGAATTTATCAGAGACTACAAGGAAGTCAGAGAATTGAGGAGCTGTGTGTGTGTGTATATATATGTGTACTTCATATGTATATATATCTATATATCTATATCTATCTATCTATATATATAAAACTATATATATATATCAAAAGGCTTATACGCCTTCCCCAATATATATGACTTCCTCAGTGATAAGGTCTGATTTATCCTTTCTCTATCTTATTTGTATATGGTTGTTTGCATTTGAGCTCCTCATTTTTTTCTTTTTTATCCCCAGCTCTTAGAAGCACATGATAGGTGTTTAGTAAATACTTGTTGCCTTGAGATTGGTGCAAGATTAGATTTTAGATCTCTTCCAAAATTCTGTAACAGAATGGTAACAGAAATGAGTGAAAAGTTTTCCTATATGTTTTTTTGCTCCTGCTAGATAGAAATTATGTCTAAGTTTTGTGTGTGTGTGTGTGTGTGTATGCGTATACACACACATTCTCTTTCTACACACACACACACACACACACACACACACATATGTATATATACATACGTATACATACACAGCTAGATAGGTTAAGACATCTGTGTAACATGCAGTTTGAGATGTCCAAAACACAGTTGGAGATGAGATACTGGAAGTCAGTAGAGAGTTTAGGACTGGATAAGTAGACTGGAGAATCATTGGTAGAGAGATGATAATTAAATCCATGAAAGCTAAATGGTATAGAGCAGAAAAGAGAAGCCACAATAGACTCATAGGGAATACTCATAGTTAGTAGACAGGACCTGCATTGAAAAAAGGCCATTAGATTTTGACGAAGTGTTTCTTTATAATAGGTTGACAATGCAAAATGTTTAGAGCCTTATTTTATAGCACCATACATCCTAGAATATTGTCCCTGACAAGGGAATTTTTTTAAAGTATATGTCACAATTTAAAAACAATTCTTATGCTTACATAATGATGACTTTCCCAAAAGCATGCCACGATAAACAGTAATGGTGTTCATAAATAGCCTGGCTCCCCTCTTCTATTAGACTTTCCTAAAATTATCCAGTTTAGTTTGGTTCAGAATAGATCATCCTAATATTTTTCTTTTTATAATTAGATTTTTAAAATATATACATTTCAGTATTTGATACCTTTTGTTTAAAGATTAGTCCATCTGCTTTAAAAAGCATGAAAATTGATATGTTTCAGAAGTTTTTGTTTGATAAAAGATCCCAGTAAAAGGATCATGAAACCAATTCAAAGAGAGATATGATATCAATTATTTCATTGATAGGCTTCGATGATAAATATAGTCATTATCTAACTTTTTTCACTTTGATTCCTCACTCCTTGTTTTAAAAACTTCATCTGCCCTTTAAATTTTTTTAAAAATATAAACTATGATTTCTCTTAGAACAAGATAGATATTCAAAATTTTTGTAGCTTAATTGCCTTACTGAGCATTTCAGCTTAAACTATTCCTAAAAAGAGGCCTGGGTGTAAAGAAATAAATGTTCCTGATACATCAATAGCACATATGTGACTGCTTTGGGGATTCCAACTCCCCATTTGAAAAACACTCCTTTGAAAATGAATTAATTCACAATGCCTGTCTGCCATGTGGCTCAGGAGTCACTGGGTCCAAATCTTTACTACTGTTTTAATTTTGAAGGAAACTGTGACATTATACATTGATGTTCTGATCATATCCTAATGGGCAGGCAGTATAGAAAGAATAATTGTCTTTTCATAGTACCTAAAATTTTTTTTTAATTCCTTCTACCAATTTTCCTACTGAAAGTACAATTATAAAAGGACAGCTTTTAACAGCCAGGTCAGTTAACTAAGGATATACCATACAAGCTAACTATTGACCAAATATCTGATCACCATCTTTCCCTGTATAAACCCCTCCTTCACCCCCAGCATACCCTGGGATTCCATAAGGATCCTGGTATAAGAAACAGTGTGTTTTATTAGTATGAAAAAACACATTTGAGGATTTTTCAGAGCCAGTTCTCAGATGCCCAAAAAGGATCTCACAAAGAAAAGGATAGTTGATTTAATTGCATTCACCAGATTTCTTTCATTGGGTCACAAAGCATGTCTCAGCACTACCAACATATAAATATTTATTGTAGTCATATAGCATATGACTGTCTAATTTTTTAGGGACCTTTTTATATGAGAGAAAATCACATAAGAACTGTATTTTTGTTGATGTACCTTCTAGTACTTTAAGATTGAAATGTACCTTTTTACTGAGACCTTATAACCTTTATAGTACAAGAAAAACTGTTAACTTGACCCTTAATTTCTCATGTAGGTTAACTCACAATTTAAAGAAAAGAGACTTACCACTTTGACTCAGAGTTGTTGATGATAAGAAAACCAGTTGAATCATTGCCCAAAGGAGAGTTTTCATTTTGATCACTGGATTTCCTTTCATAAAATACTTCTGCTTCTTAGGGAAGGTGGAGATCTTTCCTTAATTTCATAGTTTAAGAACAGAGAATAAAATGCTAGGAGCCTTCTTTTTGTAAGCGTGTCCAGGACTGTGAATGGTTAGGAAGTTCTCCTTAGCTTTCTGCAGCAGAAGGGTGTAGCACGTCTGAACATGTAAATATGCATGACTCATTCTGAGCCTCTGGCAAACAAGGAAAATATTAAATTGCTCATAGAAAAAGCCATTTTAACTCTTAACGTTCATTTAATATGAATTATTATTGGTAAATGTGATTTCTACTCCCATCTATCCTATTCATAATTAAATGTGAAATTATGATTGTATTTATAAACAATAAAAGTAATTATGAGCAAATGTACTTAATGATGATAGAAGTAAGCTAAAAACAAGTGGGGCTGGCTCCTTAGTTTTATTTAGTTCCGTAATTTCAGTACTGCTTGTTTGATAAAAGTCAAGATAACTATACTCTGTCTGGAATTGGGCTTTATTTATGTGTTTCACTTAGGAACTGCCTATAACCTTGCTTTTGTCTCCTTAGCATTATCAACCTCAGCACCAAAAACTACGCAACAGTTTCATCAAGTTTTGCTTGACCCAATTCTTTGATGTCTTATCTCATAGGATCTTTGCAGTGACTCTGTGAAGAAGTATTCCTTGTTTTATCATAGGGAAGGAGAGTGCTTAACGGGACTTTTGGGACTTGCCTAAGGTCAAATAGCTGTTAAGTAGCAGAACCAAGACTCAGACCCAGAATTTCTAAATCTTAATCCAGTGTTTCTTCCATCTTGCAGTGTCTAATAGTTTTGCTTGCTTAATGTTTCCCCCTTTTTTTCTCCCCTTATCTTCCCAAACCAAACCATGTCTTAATTCTTAGATTCTTACATGAATATTCGTTAACAGTCAGTGGTTGGGTGGCCACTTTGGATGTGCTCCATGTCTTCAGGCTCACATGAATTTAACACTTGTGTGAATAGATCTGTTGGCCTGAATATCACTTTCCATTCCAACCTTCTATATCCTCTAAACACATAAAAATTAACTGATGAAGATTGAACATCAAATACCATGTTATGATCACATAATCATTTATAATGGTAGTTTTAGAAAACAAAGGTGATGACAGGGATATAGTTTCCAATGTAGATTTGATAATTGACTGCAGTTTCCTTTGACTTACCCTGTTACTCTTTCTTTTCTTTTCTCTTCTTTTCCTTCCTTTTCTTTTTTCTTTTCTCTTTTGGTGGAGGCAGTTGGAGTTAAGTGACTTGTCCAGGGTGATACAGATAGTACATGTCTGAGACTGGATTTGAATTCAGGTCTTCCTGACTCCAGGGCTGGTGCTTTGTCCACTGTACCACCTAGCTGCCCCTATTCTATCAAGTAATGCTTAAAATGAATTTCGCTTGAAAACCACAGGAGATTTTGGTTTAATTGAAATGGTCCTTGTTATATGTGACTAAGTCCTTAGATTTTAGAACATAATTGTTTTCCTTCCTCTCGATGTTTAATAGGTCATTCTGTGATGTGCTTTGTACAGATTAACAAGTTCCCAACTTGCTTCATGATTATATTAAACATAGCAAGGTAGCCCTTATATTTGACATTAATTCTACTATTGGAAGTGTATCCCAAGAAGGGCCATCTCCAGTCGTCCTGATGTGTGTCTGGCCACTGGACCCAGCTGGCTCCAGGAGGAGTAGAAGGAGAGAGGGAGGCAGGCTGGTGACTTTGCACAGCTCTGCCTCACTTAAATCCAATTTACTTGCATATCATGGCATCACCTCCCTGATGTCATGGTCCTCTTCAAGAATGAAGGACAAACAACAATCCCAAGGAAATAATTTTCTATTTCTATTTTTTTTTTTGGAGAGGGAAGGCAAGGCAGTTGGGGTTAAGTGACTTGCCCAAGGTCACACAGCTAGTAAATATTAACTGTCTGAGGCCAGATTTGAACTCAGGACCTCTTGATTCCAGGACTGGTGCTCTATTCACTGTGCCACCTAGATGCCCCTCAAGGAAATAATTTTAAAGTCAAACAATGAGCATTTATTAAGAAGATGGAGAAATAGCAGGAAGACATGCAAATAAGTTCCCTCTCCTATAAAAAATAAAACAGATCTAGAAAATGCATCAGACCAAATCCTCATGGGGAAATTCAAGTAAAAGTCACAATGAGTCTTCTTTCTCCTTCTTTCCTGTGGGGTGAGATACCCGATTGAGTGTTTATGGTATTCCCTCACAAGATCCACTCATTCCCCCTCACCTGCCCTCTCTTCCCTTCCTACAGAACTGCTCTTTCTTGCCACCTTTATGCGACATAACTTACCCCATTCTATCTCTCCCTTTCTCCCTCTCTCAATATATTCCTCTCTCATCTTTTAATTTGATTTTATTTTTTTAGATATCATCCCTTCATATTCAACTCACCCTGTGCCCTCTCTCTCTCTCTCCCTCTCTCTCTCTCTCTCTCTCTCTCTCTCTCTCCCTCCATATATACATACATACATACACACACACACACACACACACACACACATATGCATATTCCCTTCAGCTACCCTAATGCTGAGGTCTCATGAATCATACACATCATCTTTCCATGTAGGAATGTAAACAAAACAGTTCAACTTTAGTAAGTCCCTTGCAATTTCTTGTTCTTGTTCTTTTTCTTGATTACCTTTTCATGCTTCTCTTGATTCTTGTGTTTAAAAGTCCAATTTTCTATTCAGCTCTGGTCTTTTCACTGAGAAAGCTTGAAAGTCCTCTATTTTATTGAAAGTCTATATTTTGGACTTTTTGGAGCATGATACACAGTTTTGCTGGGTAGGTGATTCTTGGTTTTAATCCTAGCTCAATTGACCTCTGGAATATCGTATTCCAAGCCCTTCAATCCCTTAATGTAGAAGCTGCTAGATCTTGTATTATTCTGATTGTGTTTCCACAATACTCAAATTGTTTCTTTCTGGCTGCTTGCAGTATTTTCTCCTTGATTTGGGAGCTCTGGAATTTGGCGACAAAATTCCTAGGAGTTCTCTTTGTGGGATCTTTTTCAGGAGGCGATCGGTGGATTCTTTCAATTTCTATTTTACCCTCTGGCTCTAGAATATCAGGGCAGCTATCTAGGCCCTTTTTTTTATCATGGCTTTCGGGTAGTCCAATAATTTTTAAATTATCTCTCCTGGATCTATTTTCCAGGTCAGTGGTTTTTCCAATGAGATAGTTCACATTGTCTTCTACTTTTTCATTCCTTTGGTCCTGTTTTATAATATCTTGATTTCTCATCAAGTCACTAGCTTCCACTTGCTCCAATCTAATTTTGAAGGTAGTGTTTTCTTCAGTGTTTTTTTGGACCTCCTTTTCCATTTGGGTAATTCTGCCTTTCAAGGCATTCTTCTCCTCATTGGCTTTTTGGAGCTCTTTTGCCATTTGAGTTAGTCTATTTTTTAAGGTTTTCTTCAGTATTTTTTTGGGTCTCCTTTGGCAAGTCATTGACTTGTTTTCCATGGTTTTCTCACATCATTTTCATTTCTCTTCCCAATTTTTCCTCTACTTCTCTAACTTGCTTTTCCAACTCCTTTTTGAGCTCTTCCATGGCCTGAGCCCAGTTCATGTTTTTCTTGGAGGCTTTTGATGTAGCCTCTTTGACTTTGTTGACTTCTTCTGGCTGTATGTTTTGGTCTTCTTTGTCACCAAAGAAAGATTCCAAAGTCTGAGACTGAATCTGAGTGCGTTTTTGCTGCCTGGCCATGTTCCCAGCCAACTTACTTGACCCTTGAGTTTTTCGTCGGGGTATGACTGTTTGTAGAATAAAGAGTACTTTGTTCCAAGCTTGAGTGCATGCACTGTTGTTTTCAGAGCTATGTAGCAAGCTCTGTCACACCAGCGATACTCCTCCCCGAAGAACCGCCAACCCAGACCCGACTCATATCTAAGCTGTCTCTGCAGTCCTGCTCTGATCCACCACTTAATCCTTGGGCCCAGAGGACTAACAGCCAAACAACTGGAGGCAGAAACAGGATGCAAAATAATGGTCTGAGGAAAAGGCTCAATGAGGGATAAAAAGAAGGAGGAACAAAACAGAGGCAAACCCAATTGGGAGCACTTAAATGAAGATTTACATGTACTAATCACAGTGGAAGATGCTCAGAATAGAGCAGAAATCGAACTGAAGAGGGCTGTTGAAGAAGTAAAAAAATTATTGGTACCTGCAGCAGAAGGAGAAGACAGCCTTAAGAAGATGCAGCTAATGGAACTTGCAATTCTGAATGGCACCTACAGAGATGCCAACATTAAATCACCAGCCCTTGCCTTTTCTCTTGCAGCAACAGCCCAGGCTCCAAGGATTATTACTGGGCCTGCGCCTGTTCTCCCGGCTCTACTATAATGCCTTTGATCAGACAAATACAGACTGCTGTCATGCCAAATGGAACACCTCATCCAACTGCTGCCAATAGTTCCTCCAGGACCTGAGGCTGGCTTAATTTACACACCCTATGAGTACCCTTACACACTGGCACCAGCTATGTCAATCCTTGAGTATCCTATTGAACCTAGTGGAGTATTAGGTGTGGTGGCTACTAAAGTTCGAAGGTACGATACGTGTGTCCATCCTTACCAAAGGATTGCGACCGCAGACCAAGCCGCCACAGGCAACAAACCTATCACCTTCTGACCCCTGAACTCTTCACCCAATGATGACCTGACCATGCCTACCTGCTGATCAGTTAACTGGTAATTGCCTTTGCTTGCCTGTCATCAGCGCAGCGAGCTGAGGCACTTGTCCATTCGTCTTACCATCTAACCAAACAAAAGACAAAAGAAATTGTTGTCCTCCAATTCCACTTTTTTCCCCCCGTTTGGGTGAAAGTGGTTCTAGAACCTGCACTGAATAGTAGTAAAGCAATAAGGTCCAATCCATCCGTCAGCACTCATCATCCTTTAGCATTCTGCCCTAAACGAGCGGTAAGAAGGCCTCTCAAGAAATGGAGACAAATGGCCCTTAACTACCCGATGACAGAGGCAGTTACTGTGAGAGACTTCTAGGAATCCTTTTCTTCTCATAGGGAAGTCAAAGCTCTCTCTCTCTCTCTCTCTCTCTCTCTCTCTCTCTCTCTCTCTGAATGTACTGTGCAATGATGCATCATGCATGAACCTTTGGTCAGGGATGTCATTGGTGAAGTGATTTCAAAAAGTATTCAAAATTTGACATGCTGTTTAGTCACTACAGTGCCCTCAAAGGGCAGAAGTTGCAACCTTTTTTTATATTGCCTGCCAAATTTGATGTAGTAAAAGAAAGTGTGCCATGAAAGAAAAATTAACAAGGAATTTTGAAAACTAATGCAAAGAACAAAACTGCAACACTATTTAAAAAAAAAACCTGAGTTAAAATTACCAAGCCTGTATTTTACACCTCCTTAAAAGATTATATGAGAACAAGGTACATGCATTATGTGTCACATTACTGGGCAAACTGTTCAAATATTTTTTTTAAACCTCCCTGTATAGAAAAATAATTAAGGATGTAAAAGCCATGCTTGCCTATTTGCTGTATACATGTAATGAAATTGTAGATAAAGTGTAGTGCATTGAAACAAATGAACAAAAAAAGTAGATATTTTACTATACAAGGGTGCTGGTGCAGAAAAAATATATATATTTTTGGAAATGTAGCATTTTATACTTTGAAGTGTTATAAAAAAAAAAGAAAAAAAGAACAAAGAAACCCTTTATTTCATTAAATGATTTTTTCTGGTGGTTGTCAAGAAACAAAAGACCAAAAGAAAAAAAAAAAGAAATGGGTACAAAGACCATGGTATACTCTTTCTTAGGCAATTGTCCAATTTTCATCATCAGTTTGACTGGCCTGGCTGATATTTCAGCCCCTCCTAGTCCTGTGATGGTAATAGCAGTTCCATGCTTAAATTTGTCAGGGTTTCCATAAATCAAGGTGGCCTCTGCCCCAGCCTCTTATCTTGGTACATTTTGTGTAGCTCATTAGTTGGAATACCATCTGTTCTTTTAAAATCTACCCCTGCTCTCAATAGAGGAGTAAACATTGCCTTTCTTGTCACACTATTCTGTCATTGAATCTGCTGGCTATTCACAGTAGTAGAGAGGTTTAAAAGAGGGGTGGATTTATGGGGGAAGATAATGAGTTCTGTTTCAGGGCATGTTAGTTTTGAGATACTTACAGGATAGCCAGTTCATGATGTCTAAAATGTAAGTGAAGATGTGTGACAGTAGCTCAGGAGAGAGGCTAGGGCTGAATACATAGATCTCAACATCATCTAAAGAAAAATTATAGTGAACCCATGGAACTAGTGAACTCAGAACAACTGTAGATAAAAAAGAGAAGATGATTGTATCACAGAGCTAAGGGGGTACAACCACAGTTATTGCACGTGACATGCTCAGAGTTCCAGCGAATGAGACTGAGAATAAGCAGTCACAGAGGTTGGATAAATAACCCAGAGAAGGCAGTGGCATGAAAACCTAGAGAGGAAGGTAATTACCAGTGTCAAAGGCTGCAGAGAAGTTAAGAAAGTAAGGCTCAAACAAGGCAATTATATTTGGCAATTAAGAGAGCATTGGTATCTTGGAGAGAGCAGCTTCAGCTGAATGACAAAGTCAGAAAGTAGATTGCTGAGGGTTTAGAAGAGTGAAGGATAAGGATGTGGAGGCACTGGTTGCAGATGGCTTTTACATATGGTTTAGCTGAGAAAAGGAGAGATCAATTATTCCTTGGAATGGTAGGATTTTGTAAGGGCTTCTTAAGGATAGTGCAGACTTAGATGTGCTTATAGTTACTAGGGAAGGATCTGGTAGCTAGGAAGAGATTGAAGATTAAAGAGAAATCAGAGCTTACTGAGGAAACAATGTGCTGAAAGAGATGGAAAGGTATGAGATGAAGGGTGTATGTAGAAGAGGTGTTCTTGGCAAATGAACGTACTGCTTCTTAATCAAAAGACTGGAACAAAGGAGGATATACTGAGGGTGGAGAAGGTGATATATTGAGGTGGGAAGAAGGGGAGAACATCAGTGTGTGTGTGTGTTTGTATTTGAGGTGAGGTCCATCTAAATAGCTGGGAGGAGTGGGGTAAGATAAATAAATCTGTTTGGACATGTTTATTTTGGGAAGCCTATTGCTTGCAGTTCAAAATGTCTGATTGGCAGGTAATGTGAACTTCATTAGAGATAAATTGATTCTGTAATCTGAATCAGAAGATAATAGAATTTATGGGAGCTGATGAGATCACCAAATAAGAGTATTAAGAAAAAAGAAAAGAGGGCCCAAAACAACACCCACAGATACTTTGGGGGGATATTCACAGTTAGCTGCCAAGTCATAGAGGAAAAGCCAGCAAAAGAAACTGAGGTGTAACTGGACAGGACAACATCTAAAACCCAGAAAAGGTACAATATCTAAGAAGAGATCATGGTTTACAGTGTTAGACCTCCTCTGCTTGTTTTTCTCTTTGCCAAAATCCCTAGCTCAGGATCTAATAACAAACTTGGCTGGTGGTAAAGTGTTCTCATCCATGCTCAGCCACTGACTAGCTTGTTTAGAAAACACTTTCTATTAGGAGGGAAGCAGAAAATTGGGAGAAAATCTTTGCAACTAGTTTGTCTGATAAAGGCCTCATTTCTAGGCAAGAGCAAGCAGTTCTGTGGGAGGAGGGGAGAGGGTGGATGAGGGGGGAATGAGTGAGCATTGCTGTCATCAGATTTGGCCTAAGGAGGGAATACCATACATACCCAATTGGGAATCTTACCCCACAGGAAAGAAGAGGGAAGAAGATAAAAATAAATGGGGGGGATGATGGAGGGGAGGGCTAATGGGGGTGGAGGTAGTCAAAAACAAACACTTTCAAAAGGGGACAGGGTCAAGGGAGAAAATTCAATAAAGGGTGATAGGTTGGGAAGGAGCAAAATATAGTTAGTCTTTCACAACATGAGTATTGTGGAAGGGTTATACATAATGATACACATGTGGCCTCTGTTGAATTGCTTGACTTCTTAGGGAGGGTGGGTGGGAAAGGAAGAGGGGAGAGAATTTGGAACTCAAAGTTTTGAAAACAGATGTTCAAAAACAAACAAAAATGATTTTGCATGCAACTAGAAAATAAAGATACACAGACAATGGCGTGTAGAAATTTATCTTGCCCTACAAGAAAGGAAGGAAAAAGGGGATGGGAGGGGAGTGGGGTGACAGAGGGGAGTGCTGACTGGGGAACAAGGCAACCAGAATATATGCCATCTTGGAGTGGGTGGGAGGGTAGAAATGGGGAGAAAATTTGTAATTCAAACTCTTGTGAAAATCAATGCTGAAAACTAAATATGTTAAATAAATTAAAAAAAATAAAAAAACTATTAAAAAAAAGGCCTCATTTCTAAAAATATACAGGGAACTGAGCCTAATATATAGGAATACAAGCCATTCCCCAATTGAGAAATGGTCAAAGGATATGAACAGGCAGTTTTCAGAGAAAGAAATTAAAGCTATCTATAGGCATATGAAAAAATGCTCTGGATCACTACTGATTAGAGAAATGCAAATCAAAACAACTCTCAGATACCACATCTCTCCTGTAAGATTGGCTAAAATAACAAAGCAGGAGGATGACAAATGCTGGAGAGGATGTGGGAAAATTGGAACATTGTTACATTGCTGGTGGAGTTGTGAGCTGATCCAGCCATTTTGGAGAGCAATTTGGAACTATGCCCAAAGGGCTATAGATATGTTCATACCCTTTGACCCAGCAATACCACTTCTAGGGTTGTATCCCAAAGACATCACACAAGCGGGAAAAGGACCCATATGTACAAGGATATTTATAGTGGCTCTTTTTGTGGTAGCCAAGAATTGGAAATCAAAGGAATGCCCATCAACTGGGGAATGGCTGAACAAGCTGTGGTATATGAAGGTAATGGAATACTATTGTGCCATAAGAAATGGGGATGATACAGACTTTGTAACAATCTGGAAAAACCTACACGACATAATGCTGAGTGAGCGGAGCAGAGCCAGGAGAACATTGTACACAACCAGAGATATATGGATTCTGTGAGGACCAACCCTGACATACTTCGCTCTTCTCAGCAACGTAAGGTGCAAGGACAACTCCAGGGGACTCACGATGGAGAATGCTATCTTCATCCAGAGAAAGAATTGTGAAGTTGGAATGCAGATTGAGGCGCACTTCATGCTCGCCTTTTTTCTTCTCTTTTGTTTTTGTTTTTGGGTTGTTTTTTTTTGGTTCTGTCTCTTCTTTCTCATGATTCACTCCGTTGGTCATAATTCTTCTCCACAACTTGACTAGTGTATAAATTAATTCAATGCAAAGTTATACATGGTAGTTATATGAGATTCCATGCCGTCTTGGGGAGGGAGGGGAGAAAATCTGGATCTCAAAATTATGTAGAACCATGTGTTGTAAACTAAAAATAAAAAAAAAAAACAAAAAAAAGGAAACACTTTCTAGACATCTCCTTTTTTACACATCCCTTTTGTTTTATGTGCCTTCCTTTTCTGGTGTGCTGAGTCTCTATATTTCTGTCTATACTTGCCTCAAAAAAAAAAAAACCTTATCAAAACTTGCTTCCTCTTGGTAAAACTGGCTAATATGGGTAGAAGGGTCTGGACCTCACTTTCCTCATTTGTAAAATGAAGCAGCTTGAATAGATGGCATCTAAGGTGCCTTCCAAATCTAACCTTCTATTACAGGATCATATTCTGTTTCTTTGGCAGGGTCATAGATTAGATCTCGATGAGAACTTCCAAGTCATTTAGTCCAACCTCTTCATTTTATAGATCACAAAATTGAGATTCAGACCACCTAAATGTCTTGCCCAAGATCAAATAATTAGTAACTGGTAGAGCCGGTATCTGAACCCAGGTCCTCTGATTTCCAATTCCATCAGTCTTTCCCCTGAGCCTTTGTCCGGATCTCTTTCTTCAATTATTTCCTCCCCATTTGTTCATTCAACCAACATTTTATTAAGTTTCTGCCATGTTAAAGACTGCTCTTGGCAGTAGGAATATGAAGACATAAGGGTCCTGTTTGCTCCTTCCCTTCTCAGCCCACCACATTCTTTTGGGGAAGGTGAGGAAGAAATTGAGAGTCAAATCACAGAAAGGATTTTAGCTTTAGAAATGAGGAAGAGATTTTAAAGGTCATCTAATTCAATTCCCTCATATTTAACAGACATGGAAAGACAGGCTAGGATCAGGGGTGTGGAACCTGTGTCCTCAAGGCCACATGTAGCACTCCAGGTCCTCAAGTGCAGCCCTTTGACTGAATCCAAACTTCATAGAATAAATTGCCCTAATAAAAGGATTTGTTCTGTAAAACTTGGACTCAGTCAAATGGCCACCCCCAAGGACCTAGAAGGCCACATGTGGCCTCAAGGCTGCAGGTTCCCCACCCCTGGGCTAGGTAAACTTGTCCAGTATAACTTAGGAAATGGCAGAGTCTGAATCAGAGCCCTTGTCCTCTCACTGCAAATCCAGTGTCTTTGCATTTTACTGTGCTGGTGAAGTAGCTTGCCTAATAACAAGATAGGATTGGGGTTGGGAGACGGAGGAGGTTGGAGTGCTGAATGAGTACAGAGTTAGACATTAGTGATTAACCTACTCCACTGTTGGTTCGTGGGGTTTTTAATCTCATTAGATAGAGTTCTTGGTGTCAAACTGTGGTGACAGCCAAAATTATTTTATTTCTGGTACATAATTCCTGTTTTGGAGAGATCAGAAGGATTATAGGAAGTCTTCTATCTTCCATCTTGTTGCTCACATCACTCCTTTATAAGTTCATCTTCAGTTACTAGTATTCACTTCAAATCTGAGGTCCAGTAGTGGTTTGGTGTGTTTCTAGAAAATGAAGGATTTCACTGGTTTCCCTAGAGACACGTGATTTTTTATGATTTTAGGCTGTCCACAATCCTATACAAATGTCGCTTTGTAAAGTTCTCCTGTGCATTGCACCAGCTAGTCAATCATTGACTTTGCCATAAAGTTGTATAGCATAGCTATTCCCTTATAACAGGTAAGTATCTGGTAACCCAGAAGATTGTAAAGTAGAAATAGTTCAACAAATTATTTGACTACTGAGAAAGCAGTTACTCATTCTCCATAACATTATTCATTTGTCATTTCTTTCTATTAATTCTTTTTTCCAGACTGAGAATTCTCAAGCTCTTTTGGGGCAAGAAATACAGGCAGCAATAGACTATGCCAACCTCGATGTGGTCAAAGTAAGCAAAGGTAAGCAACCCCCTGTTTGGTTTGATATAGACTATCTTATTATTCTTATGTGTGCCTTTTATTATTTATATTCTCCATTTCTGGACTGGTCTGTCTAAAATAGATTTCCATTCATTTCTAGCCACAGTTTTGTTATATTACTTTAAATAATTCAGAACCATCTCCAGAAAGCTTCAGAAGACTGATTTGTTTGGTTTCTATTTGAAATTAATCTCCAAGTTTTCTTTCTTTCTCTCCTTCCTCCCCCTCTCTCCCTCCATCTCTTTCTTCCTCCCAGTTTTCCTCCCTCTCTACCTTCTTTACTTCCTTCCTTCCACCCATCCATCCTTCCATCCTTCTATATCCACTTCTAGAAAATTTCTTTTTTGCAGTTATCACATTTCTGACCTGTAAATCTTCCTTCTTCCCACTATCTTCCATGACAAAAGAATAGAAAACATTTGCTTTCAATTGCCTTATGGGAGGAATTGCATGATGATAGAAGAAGAAGCAAAAAACCCTGTCATTTCACTTGTATAAGTGAAAGTATACCCTGTAGCACCTCATTCACTCATCCTTAGTGGCATAATTAAAGATCCATTCTATTTTATCAAATTGCAGTCTGATAAAGTAGCTTAATTTTGCATCCCAGATGTGTTTTTAAACTTTAGAGGAACTTTAAAAAATATTAAAGATCCACGTTTTGTATCTGTTTCTTATTTTCTTAGACAAGAACAAACATGTATATTTCTCCAACCTGAACTTTTCCACCCTTGGTGGAAATATTAATGTCTTCCTTTCCTGCAGACCTAGACAAAAACAGAAAGCATTTGGTGCACGAGATAGGAACATATGGGAAAATTTACAATTAATATAGAAAATGAATATCTCATAAATTTATAAACCCCTTAGAAAGTGTAAAAGCAACTCACAGTGAAAGCATGAAAAGAAGCTAAAATGGTCAAGATTTTATTTTTCAGGGCAATCTTGCTTTAAAATGTTGTTTTGTTCTTTTATTTCAACTTCTGTTTAAATCTGGTCTTGCAATGAGGCCTCGCATTCCTTAGACTATTAAGGAAATCATGGGTACAGAATGCTGCATATACAGTCTGACCATCACTTTGGGTTGGTTCTGCTTAACTCTTTTTCTTTGTTAAAAGGGGAGGGAGTACATATCTGGATGCTATTATTACAAAAACCATCAACTTTTTTTTTATTAAAGGAGATTGAATAGATTAATTTTTTTCTTGAAAGATATATTTTTGTGTAAGTTTTACATTGTTTTAGAATCATGGTCTTGAATTATGTTGTTTAGAGTATAACTTTTTAATGCTAAAACATCTATATCTGGCCTCTATAGATTAGAATTCCAGGGGTTTTTTTGTTTGTTTTTTTAGCAGCAAGGAATTTAGTCATTTTAAAAAACATTCTTTGTATTAAGATTTTTTTTAATTTCTTTATTTATTTTTAGTTTACCACACACGGTTCTACATAGTTTTGAATTCCAGATTTTCTCCCCTCCCCCCGTCTCCCTCCCCAAGACGGCATGGAATCTCATATAACTGTCATGTATAACTTCGCATTGAATTAATTTATGCACTAGTCAAGTTGTGGAGAAGAATTATGACCAATGGAATGAATCATGAGAAAGAAGAAACAGACCCCCCCAAAAAACAACCCAAAAACAAAAGAGAAGCAAAAAAGGCAAGCATGTAGTGCGCCTTGATCTGTATTCAAACTACACAGTTCTTTCTCTGGATGAAGATAGCATTCTCCATCGTGAGTCCCCTGGAGTTGTCCTTGCCCCTTAGGTTGCTGAGAAGAGCGCAGTATGTCAGGGTTGGTCCTCACGGAATCCATATATCTGTGGCTGTGCACAACGTTCTCCTGGCTCTGCTCCGCTCACTCAGCATTATGCCGTGTAGGTTCTTCCAGGTTGTTACGAAGTCTGCATCATCCCCATTTCTTATGGCACAATAGTATTCCATCACCTTCATATACCACAGCTTGTTCAGCCATTCCCCAATTGATGGGCATTTTTTCTCTCAAACTATTAAGCTCTTTTCTTGTCTAGAACTTTGTCCTTCAGCTCCTTTCTTTGCTCCCTAAAAGACCATCTTCACTTCCTAAAAGCCCATTTTCACCAAGCTTTGCCTGAGTGAGAACAGAGTATTTTTTTCCTCCTTTACCCAACTTAATGTTAAGAGCCAATTTAAACAAAAAGCCATGAAGACTCTTTTTTATTTAGAAGCTTAGTTCTTGCCACTGTCTTGTTGTCATCTACCAGGCATGCTCCTATGGAGTGGGCAACCTTCTCTATGTTTCTCTGCTTTGATATTTTATATTACAAACTCCTCTAGGTTATGCATTGTTATTGATTTTGTTAGAATTATTTGACATTCTATTCTATTTCATGTTGACTGGTTGACTCATTTACATATTTTAAATAAATACTAACTATATATCTCTTCCCATCTCTTTTATCCTTAACTTATAAAATGGGCACTTTTTTGTTTGTTATTCTCACTTTGGGTTGGATGTTTCAAAGTATTGCGCCCTCAATATGATGAAACACCCAAATCTGAGATGAGCTTAAAATGTCTCAGGGCTAAACTAGTTACCAAGTTATCTATTTAACAATGTACATATGAACAAATTGATTCCTGCCTGGAATGTCTGGTAGAATGTTTACCTAGGATATATGCGTCCATGTATGTCCATGTATGATATGCTTATTATATGGCATAGAGACATCTCAGACCCTGAATTGTGTAAATAGAGAATATTTATTACATTTTCAGTAGCCATTCCAGTGTTCTATACAGTGGGCATTCAAATTTTGATAAAGGAGTTATCCTGGTCAGGGTTACAGATTAGTTGAGTTCATCAAAGCCCATTTTAATGCATTGTTTTGCTTTGTAGGATGGTCTCTAAATGTAACCGGGAAAGAGTGTTAACTTTTTGATTAAAAATCCAATATTCTTCATATTCTAACAACAGTATCTAGGTTGTCTTGCACCTAGACTAGAGGGTGAGGTTGGTAATGTACTTCTGTATTCCAGGAATTTTGTAGAGAGGATGTATGGAATATTTTCTATTACCAAAAAGCAAGTTCATTGTCCGTTATCACAGGGTTTACTAAATTAGTTCTGTTACTAGGTTTACTAAACTAATTCTGTTACTAAGGGGTTGATTTTTATCTTTGCATATCCTTGTATATTCTCTTCTATGAAAAAAAAATACTAATTGGAATGGATTTTGTTTTTGTTTTTTTGTGGGGGGTTTTTTGGGGTCACTTAGGAGCTGCTACAGTATCTAAAATTAATCAGTATTTGGAGAAGGAAGACAAAGAAAATCTCCTGGAAGCGCTACAATCTAGGTTTTCAGAAGCAAGACAAATGATACCTCGGTATGCTACAAATTACTATCAAATCCTCTTTGAAGCCAAGAGGCAGAAGTCATTTGGAGGTAAACCTACTATTCCTTAAGAAGCAAAGGTATTTTCTCTGATGTGTTCTCTGAGTTATTCTTGTAACAAAATTGATTTCAACACTGATAATAATAACTTGGCATCTATATAGGCTTTAAATAAAGTTTGTAAATCACATCACATACAATACCTCATTTGAAACTCATAATAAGCCTGTAAAGTAGTTATCACATTTATTGTTATCTGTTAAAAGGGCCATTTGGTAGTGAAGGTAATAGAACTTCAGAAGGTTTACATGGTCACAAGGCTAGTAAGTGTCAAGAGGTGAGATTACCAGAATATTCCTGGCTCCAAATCCAGAAATCTCTCAATTTCCCCTGCCCAACGTAGATCACACTCAGGCCCTCTTGAAACCAATGGCCCATGTTTCCAAAAATCACCTAACTCCTTTGAACATGTTTTCCTTCTCTGTAAAGTAAAGGGATTGTATTCAGTGATCACCTAGGTCCCTGTAACTACCTATTAAAGATCCTTAATCTGAGGTTCATGAATATTTAAAAAAAATGTATTTTTTGACATCTGCATTTCAATATAAGTGGTTTCCTTTGTAATACTATATACTTTATTTCATGCATTGTAAATATTATTCTGAGATCTGTATGCTTCACCAGATGCCAAGAGTTAATGAAAAAAAAAGATTAAGAACATATGTTCTATAATAATAATAATTAAGAATTTTCAGAAAGCTTTGAGGTTTGCAAAGCACTTTCCTCTTGTTATCTCATTTGTCCTCACAAGAACCTAGATAGATGATTTTGTTATTCCCATTTTACAGATAAGGAAACTAAGGCTCAGAATGGCTGAGTGATTTGCCTAGGGTCAAACAACTATTAAGTTTCTCAGGCATGATTTGAACTTAGCTCTTCTTGACTCTGAGTGCAGCACTCTTTCTACTGTACCATCCAGCTTCCTCAGTAAATGTCAGGCTAACATTAGGAGTAGCCACAGAACAGAGTGAAATTGGTAGTCTAGTATATTCACAATGCTTGCTTTGTTATTTCTACTTAGGATGATAAAATTTGTCGGAAGGAGGAGGGAAGAGACAAAAGTGACAGGAATAAATCTTCATAAGTATGTCAGGCTTTAGGAAAATTTCCTCTAACCCTGTGCATTTTCAGACTCTGCTTGCAATTATAAACTTATTTCTAGCCTTCCCTTAATGATCGTTTTTTTAATAATTATTTATTTGATGTTTTTAGTGTTCAGCATTAATTTTCACAATTTGAATTACAAATTTTCTCCCCATTTCTACCCTCACCCCACTCCAAGATGGCATATATTCTGATTGCCCTGTTCCCCACTCAGCCCTCCGTTCTGTCACCCCACTCCTTCCCATCCCCTTTTCCCTTGCTTTCTTGTAGGGCAAGATAGGTTTCTGTGCCCCATTACCTGTATATCTTATTTCCATGCAAAAACTTTTTTTTTAACATCTTCTTTTAAAACTTTGAGTTCCAAATTCTCTCCCCTCTTCCCTCCCCACCTACCCTCCCTAAGAAGGCAAGCAATTCAGCGTAGGCTGTATCATTATGTAAAACCCTTCCACAATACTCATATTGTGAAAGACTAACTATATTTTGCTCCTTCCTAACCTATCCCCCTTTATTGAATTTTCTCCCTTGACCCTGTCCCCTTTTGAAAGTGTTTGTTTTTGATTACCTCCTCCCCCTATCTGCCCTCCCTTTTATTGTTCCTCCTTTTTTCTATCTCCTTCCTTCTTCTTTCCTGTGGGGTAAGATACCCAATTGAGTGTGTATGTTATTCCCTCCTGAGGTCAAATCTGATGAGAGCAAGATTCACTCATTCCCCCTCACCTGCCCCCTTTCCCTCCCAACAGAACTGCTTTTTCTTGCCACTTTTATGTGGCAATTTACCCGCCCCCCATTCTATCTCTCCCTCTCTCCCTCTCTCAATATATTCTCCTCTCATCCCTTAATTTGATTTTATTTTTTTAGATATCATCCCTTCATATTCAACTCACCCTGTTCCCTCTGTATATATATATAAAATGTATATTCCCTTCAGCTACCCTAATACTGAGGTCTCATGAATTATACACATCATCTTTCCATGTAGGAATGTAAGCAAAACAGTTCAACTTTAGTGAGTCCCTTGTGATTTCTCTTTCTTGTTTACCTTTCCATGCTTCTCTTGATTCTTGTGTTTGAAAGTCAAATTTTCTATTCAGCTCTGGTCTTTTCACTGAGAAAGCTTGAAAGTCCTCTATTTTATTGAAAATCCATATTTTGCCTTGGAGCATTATACTCAGTTTTGCTGGGTAGGTGATTCTTGGTTTTAATCCTAGCTCCATTGACCTCCAGAATATCGTATTCCAAGCCCTTTGATCTCTTAATGTAGAAGCTGCTAGATCTTGGATTATTCTGATGTGTTTCTACAATACTCAAATTGTTTCTTTCTGGCTGCCTGCAGTATTTTCTCCTTGATCTGGGAGCTCTGGAATTTGGCAACAATATTCCTAGGAGTTCTCTTTGTGGGATCTTTTTCAGGAGGCGATCTGTGGATTCTTTCAATTTCTATTTTACCCTCTGGCTCTAGAATATCAGGGCAGTTCTCCTTGATAGTTTCTTGAAAGATGATTTCTAGGCTCTCTTTTTGATCATGGCTTTCAGGTAGTCCAATTTTTAAATTATCTCTCCTGGATCTATTTTCCAGGTCAGTGGTTTTTCCAATGAGATAGTTCACATTGTCTTCTACTTTTTCATTCTTTTGGTTCTGTTTTATAATATCTTGATTTCTCATCAAGTCACTAACTTCCACTTGCTCCAATCTAATTTTTCAGGTAGTATTTTCTTCAGTGGTCTTTTGGACCTCCTTTTCCATTTGGGTAATTCTGCCTTTCAAGGCATTCTTCTCCTCATTGGCTTTTTGGAGCTCTTTTTCCATTTAAGTTAGTCTATTTTTTAAGGTGTTGTTTTCTTCAGTATTTTTTTGGGTCTCCTTTACCAAGTCATTGACTTGTTTTTCATGGTTTTCTCTCATCCTTCTCATTTCTCTTCCCAATTTTTCCTCTACTTCTCTAACTTGCTTTTCCAATTCCTTTTTGATCTCTTCCATGGCCTGAGCCCAGTTCATGTTTTTCTTAGAGGCTTTTGATGTAGGCTCTTTGAATTTGTCGACTTCTTCTGGCTGTATATTTTGGTCTTCTTTGTCACCAAAGAAAGATTCCAAAGTCTGAGTCTGAATCTGAGTCCCTTTTCATTGCCTGGCCATGTTCCCAGCCAACTACTTGACCCTTGACTCTTTTGTTGGGGTATGACTGCTTGTAGAGTATAGAGTACTTTGTTCCAAGCTTGAGGGGATGCACTGTTGTTTTCAGAGCTATTTCTATACAGCCAGCTCTGCCACACCAGTGCTCCTCCTCCCCCAGGAACTGCCAACCCAGACCAGATTCAGATCTTATGCAAGCTCTGCACTCATGCTCTGATCTGCCACTTAATTCCTCCCACCAGGTGGGCCTGGGGCCATAAGCAACTGCAGGTGTAGTTCTGTAGCTGCACCACCTCCACTGCCCCCAGGGCAGTGGCTGAACCCATGAACTCCTTTCACTCTGTCCCCTGCAGCTTTTCCCACTAATCTTCTCTGTTGTCTTTGGTGTTTGTGGGTTGAGAAGTCTGGTAACTGCCACAGCTCACTGATTCAGGGCGCTATGGCCTGTTCCGCCTGGCTCCTGGTCTGGTTGGTCCAGGCGCAGCCCATGCTGGGCCCTGTTCTCCTCCGCTCCCAGCTCCCTGCGGGATAGACCTTACCCAGCAACCATCCTGGCTGTCCTGGGCTGGAGCCCTGCTTCCCTCTGCTGTTCTGTGGGTTCTGCAGTTCTAGAATTTGTTCAGGGCCATTTTTTATGGGTGTTTGGAGGGTCCTGGGGGAGAGCCCTAGCAAGTCCCTGCTTTCCAGCCACCATCTTGGCTCTGCCCCCTTAATGATCTTTTCTTGACACACTTAGAAGCCATTCCTTCCTAAGTAGTGACTTTCCTCCCTGAAAGGGCAGGGAATGTTTTTTATTGGTTAGAAAAAGTGAATGTCTTTCTTCTCCTCCACCTGTATCCACTCTCAATGATAGATAGACAGTTTGAGTTTTAAAAGTACAACTGAAAGGTTACAAACAGAGAGTAATTGTTTTGCTGCAGAAACCCAACTTGAAGGTTACACATTTCTGGAAGATTAGAAACTGCTTTGTCTTGGACTTCCTCATCTTAAGTCTCTTTAGGCGTTTTCTTTGCTCACTGTAGGCCTATACCTAAGGCTATTTCTTAATTGATTCATACCTGCATATCCTGACTGACCTGTTCTTAAAAGCCAGGCAGTGTGCTGGAGACTTGCTTTTCTTCCTCTGACCTTAAACTGAATAAATCAGGCAAATAAGTTAATTAATCAAATTAAATTAACAAAATATTTAAGAATAAATAGAAAAATAAGTTAGCAACATGGTAATTTTACTTGTCTCTGATTGTCTACCTGCTATGGTATAATGGGAGGGCCTTCCTAGGTTGATAGAGGTATACTCATAATTCATCAAGCTTTCTGTTCCCCTGACAGCTCAGCAAGGATAACCAAGGCCAGTTTTGCCTACTTTCTCTCTCCTACCTATGAGGATACCTTTGTGATGTATAGAAAAATGTCCTTCTTTAACCTTCTTTAAAACCACAATAATTACTTGTCAGCCTCACAAATACACATAACCATATATTTTAGAGTAGTATAATACTTAAAAACATTGGTAGTTAACTCATCCATGCTTCTTTGAAGATAGGCGTTCTTATTTGCCTGGGCCTTATAGAGGGCAACGCATCTTATAAAACCAGCTGTAGAATGTGTGTAGGGTTCACATGCATACGTATACATATGTGTGTATGTATATGTATATAGGTATATATATATTGGGGGCAAAGAAACATATCAAATCAGCTCAAAAATTCTTTGAGTGGTCTTATAACTTAAAAACTACTATCAAAGCTGTTGCTGATTATGACTCCAATAGCCTGATGATGAGTCACACTTCTATCTTGTGGGAAAGACATGATAAGCCTATCACACAGTACAGAATGACCTAGGCTAGAGAACTTCTGAGGTCTAGTCCAGTTCTGTATTTATGGTCTTGTAACACTCAGAGATGGTTTCCAAATACAGACTGTAATTCATGGATTTTTTTATAGCATTTTCCCCTCAGTTATGTGTCAAGAAAATTTTTAGCATTCATTTTTACAAGATTCTGAGTTCCAAATTTTTCTCTTTCCCTCCTCGCCTCTCTTTGATATAGTTTATACGTGTGCAATCATGTTAAAAACATTTCCATATTCATTACAGTTGTGAAAGAAGAAATAGATAAAAAGAGGGGAAAAACAGGAGAAAATAAAGCAAGTAAAAAAAGAAACATGCTTTGATCTGCATTCAGAGTCCATCAGTTCTTTATCTGGATATGAATGGCATTTTCCTTCATGAGTCCTTTGTACTTGTCTTGGATCATTGTGCTGCTGAGAAGAGCTGTCATTCATAGTTGATCATCAAACAACATTGCTGATGTCGTATACAATATTTTCCTGGTTCTGTTCATTTCACTTTGCATCACTTCATACATGTCTTTCCAGGATTTTCTGAAATCTGCCTGTTAATTTCTTATTGCACAATAGTATTCCATTACATTCATATACCACAGCTTGTTCAGCCATTCCACAATTGATGGGCATCCCCTCAGTTTCTAATATTTTGCCACCATGAAAAGAGCTGCTATAAATATTTTTGGACATGTACATCCTTCTCCCTGTTTTATGATCTCTTTGGGATACAAACCTAGCAGTGGTATTGCCGGGTCAAAGTGTGTGCAAAATTTGTTCATTTTTTGGGCATAATTCCAAATTGCTCTCCAGAATTGTTGGATCAATTTACAACTCCACCAACAGTGCATCAGTATACTAATTTTCCCATATCTTCTCCATCAATTATCATTTTCCTTTTTTGCTATATTAGCTAATCCAGTAGGCATGAGCTGGTATTTCAGAGTTGTTGTAATTTTCATTTCTCTAATCAATAGTGATTTAGAGCACTTATTACACCTACAGATAGTTTTGATTTCTTGATCTGAAAACTACCTGTTCATATCCCTTGACTGTTTTATCAATTGGGGAACCACTTGTATTCCTGTAAATTTGATTCAGTTCTCTATATATTTGAGAAATAAGGCCTTTATCAGAGACACTTGCTGTGAAGATTATTTCCCAGCTTTCTGCTTTCCTTCTAATCTTGTTTGCATTTGTTTTGTTTGTATGGTCATGAATTCTTCCCCTCCCCACAGAGCTGACAGGTAGACTATTCCTTGCTCTTCTGATTTGCTTGTGGTATCACCCTTATGTCTAAATCATGCACCCATTTTGACCTTATCTTGGTGTACGGTATGACATGTTGGTCTAAACCTAGTTTGTGTCCTGTTGTTTTCCTGTTTGCCTGGCAGTTTTTGTCAAATAATGTGTTCTCCCAAAAGCTGAGGTCTTTGAGTTTATCAAATACTAGATTACTGTGGTCATTGACTACTGTGTCTTGTGTACCAATTTTATTTCACCAATTCAATACTCTATTTCTTAGGTGGTACTAGATAGTTTTAATGATTACTGCTTTATAATATAGTTTGAAATCTGGTATTGCTAGGTCACCTTCTTTTGTATTTTTTTTTCATTAATTCCCTTAACATTCTGGACCTTTTGTTCTTCCAGATGCATTTTGTTGTGTTTTTTCTAGCTCTACCAAATAATTTTTTGGTAATTTGGTTGGTGTGGAACTGAAAACGTACATTAGTTTAGGCAAAATTGTCATTTTTGTTGTATTGGCTTAACCTACCCATGAGCAATTGGTATTTTTTCCAATTGTTTTGATCTTGACTTTATTTGTGTGAAAACTGTTTTATAATTGTGTTCATATAGTTCCTGGCGTTGTCTTGGCAGGTAGACTTCTAAGTATTTTAAATGAAATTTCTCTTACTATCTCTTGCTGCTGGGCTTTACTTATTGGTCATATAAAGAAATGCTGATGATTTATGTGGGTTTATCTTATATCCTACAACTTTCCTAAAGTTGTTAATTATTTCAGGTAATTTTTTAGTTGATGCTCTTGTGTTCTCTAAGTATACCATCATATCATTTGCTAAGAGTGATGGTTTTGTTTCCTCATTGCCTACTCTAATTCCTTCAATTTCTTTTTCTTCTCTTATTGCTATTACTAACATTTCTAATACTATGTTGAATAATAATGGTGATGATGGGCATCCTTGCTTCACCCCTGATCTTGCTGGGAAGGCTTCTGGCTTATTCCCATTACAGATAATACTTGCTGATGGTTTTAGATGCATGCTTCTTATCATTTTAAAGAATACTTCCTTTGTTCTCATGCTCTCTAGTGTTTTTAATAGGAATGGGTACTGTATTTTGTCAAAAGCTGTTTTAGCATCTATTGAGATAATCATATGATTTCTGTTGGTTTTCTTATTGATATGGTCGATTGTATGGATAGTTTTCCTAACATTGAACCAACCCTGCATTCCTGATATAAATCCCACCTGGTCATAGTGTATAATCCTTGTGATATATTGCCATGATCACCTTGCTAGTATTTTGGTTCAAAAATTTTGCATCGATATTCAGTAGGAAAATTGATCTATAATTTTCTTTTTCTATTTTAGCTCTTCCTGGTTTAGGTATTGGCACTATATTTGTGTCATAAAAGGAGTTTGGTAGGACTTCTTCTTTACCTATTTTTTCCAAATAGTTTATATAGTATTGGAATTAATTGTTCTTTAAATATTTGGTAGAATTTACTTATGAACCCATCTGACCTGGGGATTTTTTCCTAGAGAATTCATTAGTGCCACATTCAATTTCTTTTTCTAAGATGGGGTTATTTAAGCAGTCTATTCCCTGATTTATTAATCTAGGTAATTTACATTTTTGTAAATATTCATCCATTTCACTCAGATTGTCAGATAGAATTGGACAAAATATTTCCTAATGATTGCTTTAATTTCTTGTTCATCAGCAGTGATTTTACCCTTCTCATTTTTGATAGTGAATATTTGGTTTTCTTTTTTCTTTCTTTTTTTTAATTAAATTAACCAATAGCTTATCTATTAGGTTTTTTCATAAAACCAGCTCCCACATTTATTTATTAGCTCAATAGTTTTTGTTTGTTTACTTTCAGTCTTATTAATCTCACCTTTGATTTTCAGGATTTCCAATTTGGTGCTAAATCAAGAGATTTTTAATTTGTTCTTTTTTTAGTTGCACGCCCAATTCATTGATCGGTTCTTTTTCCATTTTGTTGATATAAAAATATGGAGAATTAAAGCTTCTCCTCAGTACTTCTTTAGCTGCATTCCATAAATTTTGGTATGTTGTCTCATTGTTGTTATTCTCTTTAATGAAATTATTGATTGTTTCTACCATTTGTTCTTTGACCCACTCATTCTTTAATCCGTATTGCCACTGCCCTTTGTTGAATGTAATTTTTATTGCATAATGATCCAAAAAGAGTACATTTACTGTTTCTGCCTTTTTACATTTGATTTTGAGGTTTCTGTGCTCTGTTACATGGTCAGTTTTTGTGTAGGTGCCACATGCTGCTGAGAAAAATGTATATTCCTTTCTGTTCCCATTCAGTTTTCTACAAAGTTCTGTCATATCTGACTTTTTCTAATATTCTATATACCTCCTTTGTTTCTTTCTTGTTTATTTTTTGGTTGAATTTGTTGAGTTCTGAGAGGGGACAGTTATAGTTTCCCATTAGTAAAGTTTTGCTCTCTATTTCTTCCTGTAATTCACTTGACTTCTCCTTTAAGAATATGGATGCTATACCACTTGGTGCATATATGTTTAATTTTGATATTTCTTCATTGTCTATGGTACCTTTGAACAAGATCTAGTTTCTTTCCTTATCTCTTTTAATTAGGTCTAATTTTGCTTTTACTTTATCTGAGATCAGAATTGCTACCCTCGCTTTTTTTACTTCGGCTAAAGCATAAGAGAGTCTGCTCTAGCCCTTTACCTTTACTCTGTGTGTGTCTCTCTGCTTCAGTTGTGTTTATTGTAAGCGACATATTGTAGGATTCTGTTTTTTGATACACTCTGCTACTCACTTCTGTTTTATGGGAGAGTGGGAGAATTCATCCCATTCACATCACAGTTATGATTACTACCTGTGTATTTCCCTCCAAGTGATGCTCATCACCCATCCTCACATTTTTCTCTTCACTGTAATAGGTCTTTTGCACCTCTTCATGTGAAATTGATTTACCCCATTCTACCTCTCCATTCTTTCTGCCTCCATTGTACTCCTCTTTCTCATCTCTTAAACTTTTTTTATGTCATTCCCTCAAATTCACCTTATGCCCATACCCTCTGTCTATGTATATTCCTTCTTGCTATACTATTAGTGATACCATTTTCAGAATTACAAGTATCATCTTCCCATGGGGATGTAAATAGTTTAGCTCCATTGATCCTGTTTATGCTTCTCTTGGGTCTTGATATTGGAGGTCAGTTTTTTGATTTAGTTCTGGTCTTCTTCTTATAAAAGCTTGAAATCCTTCTATTTCGTTGAATGACTGTTTTTTCCCCCTTGATGTATTATGCTTAATTTTTGCCAGCTAAGTGATTCTTGATTGTAATCCTAGTTCCTTTGCCTTCCAGAATATCATGTTCCATTATCTCAGATTCTTTAATGTTGTAGCTACCAAGTTCTGTGTAATCCTGATTGTGACTCCCTGACATTTAAATGGTTTCTTCCTGGCCTCTTGTAGTACTTTTTTTTTGACCTGATAGTTCTGAAATTTGGCTATATGTTTCTTGGAGTTTTTATTTTGGGATCTCTTTCCTAAGGTGGTGGGTGGATTCTTTCAATGCCTGTTTTGCCTTCTGGTTCCAGGATATTAGGGCAGTTTTCCTTGATAATTTTTTGAAATATGCTGTCCAGATCCTCCTCTTGATTATGGCTTTCAGGTAGTATAATCATTTTGATTTGTCTCTCCTGGATCTATTTTCCAGGTCAGTTTTTTTCCCATGAGGTATTTTCTATTTTCTTCCATTTTTTTCATTCTTTTGATTTTTTAAAATTGATTCTTGGTATCTCATATATATTAGCTTCCACTTGCCCAATTCTAACTTTTAAGGAGTGGTTTTCCTCAATTAGCTTTTCTACTTGGCTAATTGTACTCTTTAAGGAGTTGTTTTCTTTGGTGGATTTTTGTATCTCCTTTTCCATTTGGCCAGTTTTACTTTTTAAGCAATTTTCTTTTTCCAAGCTGTTGACTCTTTCATCATAATTCTCTTGTATTACTCTCATTTCTTTTCCCAATTTTTCTTCTACCTCTCTTATATGATTAAGCTCCTTTTTGAGCTCCTTCATGAGTTCTTTCTGGGCTTGAGACCATTTCCTGTTTTTCTTTGAGATTTTGCCCATAGGTGTTTTAATATCATTGTTCTTTTCTGAGTTTGTGTCTTGGTCTTCCCTGTCATGATAATAACTTTCTATGGTGAGATTATTTTTTTGTTGATTTTTGTTTTGTTTTGTTTTGTTTTGGCTCATATCCTTTTTGACTTTTTCCCTTTCTTTTACTTTTGATCTCTGTTCCCAGGGTTGAAAAGGCTCTGTCTCAGGCTTCTTGTGCCAGTGGCTGCAGGCCCTGTTTGCCTGGTGTTGTGCTGCTGTTGCCATGAGGCTCATAACTGGTGCTATGCTGTGCTGTGGGAGTGGGGTGGTGGTTGGCTGGTGCTGCTGGAAGCCACAGGGTCTGGCTGCTTACCTGGTGCTGAGATGGGGTCCTAGTGGTCGTGTCTAGCATGTGCTGAGGCCTAGTAGGGTGTTTCTGTATTTCCCAGGGCTTCACTGAAGCAGTCTGACCACTGGAGGGTGCCTGTTTGCCCTGGGTGGTGCTAAACTACATGACAATCTGGCCACTGGAGGATGCCTGTTTGCTCTGGGTTGTGCTGAAGCATGCGGAAGTCTGTCCTACTTTCTCGTCCTAACTCATGGATTTCCAAACTGCTTAAGCCTCCTTTCTGAGATTATCAAGAAACAAATATTTAAACAATTTTGAACAGATACGTTAAAAGCCATTTTGACTACTTTCTCATTTAACCTGTCAAATTAAGCCTGTGTGAATTTCAAGGATGGCTGATGACTTCTTCATAATGATAATAATAATAATAATGAACATTTTTGTAACACCTGCTATATGCCAAATATTGTGCTAATCGCTTTACAAATATTGTCTTATTTGACCCTCACAACAATCCTGGGAGGTTAGTGCTGTTGTTATCCACACTTCCTAGTTGAAGAAATTGAGGCAGACAGAGGTAAGTGATTTGCCCAGGGTCACACAGCTAGCAAACATCTGAGGCTGAATTTTGAAGACTGGTCTTCATGACTCCAGGTCCAGTGCTCTATCCACTTCACTTAGCTGCCTTCTAATTTGCACATGCCATTTTGTACTCAGTATTCACTCTCATGGAATAACCAGAATATACTGATAGCACTTTTCAGTGTCTATCAGGATCATAGCGTAAGAAAGAGCTCTTCATTTGTTCAACAAGTCTTTCTTAGGCATCTGCTTCGTGCCAGGCACTGTGATAGATGATGTGAATACAAAGAGAAAAGCAAAGATGAAAATTCCCTTACTTCTAAGAGTATATTATGAGCTGTTCTGGAAAGGCAAGGAATCAAGCAAGAAGATTCATGCTACCAGCATGTTAACCTACATAGAGTTTAGGGCATGTGGTCACTTTTCTTCTGCTCTTTTTATACAATTTCTCCACCTCCAGCCTGTACTGAATCCTGTTTTCACCTGCCAAAAATGTAGCTTTCAGGATAAAAAATCATTTATACTTTTCTCTCCCTCCTGCATGCTTCTTTCCTTCCATCTCCCTCTTCTCACCTCCCAAACCAGGTTGTATGTGCAGCTTGGCCTTTGAGCATCTCACATAGAGGTTCTTAACTCTCAGGGGGATTGTAGCTATATTTCAGAGAGTCCATGAACACTTATAAGTGAAAATAAATTGCATCTTTATTTTTACTCACTTCTAACTGGAATTTAGTATTTCCTTCAGTTATGAATGTAGGAAACAGATACATATTTTAGGTTTCATTTGACTGCTAAAGAAGCGCACAAAATAAAAAGCAGTTTAAGTAGTTCCTCGGTCCGCAGTGATGCTTCCTTTCACTTCAGGAGTCCATTTCTAGCAACTATGACTAGACCATCTCAGTGTTTCTTGTTAGATACTTTCTTGATATTTCACATATTGAAAAGAGGATTACACTGTCATTAAAGTCTTCTGTCTTCATCTTCAGTGGAATGTATCCTATTTTTGCATTTAGTGACTACGGAAGGCTCATGGATCAAACTCACATTGCGTGATATTTATAAGTACTATTACAACACAGATACAGGAGTGGGTACCTGGGTTCGTCCTGAAAATTACGGAGAAAAATTATCTTGGCTGTCAGAACGTGAAATTAAGGTATGGTATTACTGACATTATTTTCAGTCTGTAAAGGAATTTAAGGGGGAAGTCAATAAGGGGAGAGTTCTTAGGTTTATTTTTTTGTCTTTGGAAGAGGAAAGGTTTTTTTGAGGTAGGAGAACCTACTAATAACTGATTTATTTGAAGAATGGGTATGGAGAGATATTATCCTATTAGAAGTGAACACGCAGATTTATATTGCCTTCCTGCTCAATCTTGACCTCTTAGCATCAGACCCATTTATCTAGTTTTCGTTCCTATTCTATGACAGACTGTTGGGTTTCAGGAGTATGTGTTTTAAGACTTGGTTTCCCTATCTCACCTAGGCTGGAAGTATAGGAGCTACTCACAGGCCCTATCCCACTCCGACAAATACTGGAGCTTTAATCTGCTCTGTTTCCAATCTTTGCTGGTTCACCCTCCTTTAGGCACCCTACAGGGCCCCCACTCCCAGAAAATGTTTAATTTAGTGTGGATACCCAATAAGCTTAGCCTACTGCAGGTCAGAACTTCCAAGTTCAAAAGCTCTATCAACTTCATCCTTTCTGGTCAGATTATAGGTGTGTGCCACCTGCTTTTAACAAACTAATGAGCATTTACCCATGTCTCAATAGACAGTATAGTCTTTCAAGGCCTAGGACAAATATTTCTTCCTCCATGAATCCTTCTCTGGTAATAACTCCCTTACCCTTCTTTTCTATCCTGTCCCCCAACACATCTGGAAGTGATCTCTTCTACACTGTTTATATTCTGTTCTTCCAGTTTATCTCCACTTCTCAACTATTTAAAATATGACTTATAATCATAGTCTCCAAAGTTCTCAGTGATTGCCTAATTTCCTGATCTGATTTCCTTTACCTAATCCTCATTCATTCTTCTATCTGCAGCATTTGCCTCTGTTAGGTTGTCTTGAAATTCTAACAGTGTCAAATGTTGCAGATGAACAGCACCACTACTGTTAACTACCTGTATATGCTTTCTTCTTTGGATTTTCATGATACTGCTCCATCTTCATAATTATTTACCCCTTTTTAGTGTCCTTTGATGGATTATCATCCATACTGGTCCCTTAAACTTTAAATATACTCCCCAAGGCACTGTTCTAGGTCCTTCTCTTTTCTGTATCTATCCCTGTACCATGGCGACCTCATTAGCTCCCATTGTTTTAATTATCATCTCTGAGCAAATGATTCCCAGATAGCTCCTTACTTCCTTCCTCCCTTCTCATCCCTTCCTTCTATGTGTGTGTGTATGTATGTATGTATCTATCTATCTATTTTTCTATCTATAGTCTCTTTCCTGAGCTCCAGTTGTACATCTTCAACTGTCTCTTGGACATTTCAAATGGAATATCCCATAAGCATTTCATAATCAACCTGTCTAAAACAGAATTCTCTTATTTTCTTTTAAACATCTCAGCCTTGTAGTCACCCTTGTCTCCTCACTGTCCTTCATCAATCAAAGCTGGTAAATTGTGAAGTCTTTCCCTTCACAACATCTTTCACCTCCATTCACTCCCATGTCTACCACCTTATACTATGCCCTTATCCCCTGTTTCCTGGACTATTGTAATAGCCTTCTAATTACTCAGATTTCCTCTCTTCTCCAATCCATTCTCCAGACAGTTGCCAAGGTGACATTCCTAAAGCACAAGTCTATCTGCGTCATTCCCTTCCTCAGTAAACTCTAGTGGCTTTCTGTTACCCCTAGGATTAAATACAAACTATGTTCAGGGACATTTCATATGGCCTTGAAAAAAAGTATATAATAAATTCCAAATCATATTTTCAAAACTGCCCTGCTAGTGTGTGCTTCCTTCTGAACTTATTTCTGTTCTCTTCTGTATATTAAAAAAAAGTTCCTTTCAGTGGTCTTCTTTTGTGGAAGGGGACTCATTATTACAAACCTACTACTTTTGCTTGCTTCCCTTAACCCATCCTAATTAAAAACTAAGGAAAAACACCCTTGTGACATAAACATAATCAAGCAAAATGAATTCATACACAGTGGCCATGTCCAAAAATGTGTCATCCTGCACCTTGAGACTGTCACCTCTCTTGTCAGGAGGTTGGTAATAGTCATCTTCTCTTCTTATGACTTACTCTGAGAAATAGAATCTGGTAGAAAAAAAGAACTTTCAGGGAGAACATTCTACCAGGTATCATTGACCAGTAAATAACCAAAATGTTGCCTTATGAAAGATGGCAAAGGTGAAAGTAATAGAGAGAATAAGATGGAAGTAAAAATGTTAAAGAGTAAAATGTTAAGTAACCTCAAGAATAAAACAGAGCATAGGAAATTATAATAATCAGGGAATCCCAAAATCATATTGCTAGCAAGTGCCTCAAAAGGTCTATCGATCACCCTGCCTTTGAGAAAGATTCCATTTAGGCCAGTTCAGAAAAATGCCTGTCTTTTCATTTCTGGAGGGGTCAGGAGAGATGTTCAGAGGAGATTCTGTATTCCTCTTGAAGATAACCAATGAAGAATCAATAATAATTGAGGTAGAAGTCATAAAATATTTCATTTTACTTAAACTTCGAAGTATAACCATTTAAAAATGTCTCACTAGGATCTCACTGTTAAAATGACAAAAGAGTACCTCTTGGAGGAATTGTGGTCTTCCGGTGGAGATATGGTGGATAGTACTAATGCGACACCTTTAATGGCCAGTGTTAAAAAAGAATTTGAATCCAGAAAAGCGTTCATGCGTAAACATGAGCCTGCTGTGATCAAAATACAGGTATGTGAGCTAACTGCAAAATTTTGTCATTAGTATCCAGTGATGTGTTCCTTTTGGTGATCAAATTTTCTAGACAAAATGATAACTTTTAAAAATTAATAATGAGGAAAAAACAGAGGGTTTTTTTTTGGAGGGGGAGGAGGTTTATGTATTTGGACCTCCCCTACCTTCAGCTGATACACGCATCTGCTAATGTCCACTTGTGTTTGGGTCATCTAATTTGCCAGTGGGTAAGAGGATATTGTATATTTTCTGACCTCTGATAAGAGGGGGAAAAATAAGTCAGGCAGAATTACCAGCTTTTATTTCAGGATAAAAACTTCAAGGATGTTCCTTCCCCATTCCTACGGTTCACAGCCTGGTATGTTATAATGATACACTACTATATTTGGAGTCAGAAGACCCAGGTTCCAATTCTGACCCTACTAATTATTAACCTGTAGAACCTTGTGCTCTGTGAAAATTGCGGGTGGAAAGGTAGGCAGTTAGACCAACACCTCTAGTGCCCTTTAGTTCTCATTCTATGGTTCTATAATCCAGAAGTCTTTACTAGAATCAGAAATGGATAGCAGGTTTTCATTACTAGCCTTACACTGACTTCTTGCCTATGAAAAGGATCATGTTTTCCCCTAGCTTAAATGTGTTCTGATTTAAGTAAATCGTTGAAATCTACAACACTGAAGTATGAAAATATAATTCTTATTGTCCATGCCTTTGCTATGAGGCTCACACATTCTTCATTTACATCTAGGGATGTTAGCAATAAAGAAATGATGCATTTAAATTTAATCCTTCTTGCCTAAAAGCTGATGCCAGTCTGAAGTCAGTCTTCATTGTCTGCATCACACTTATGTTGTACTCAGCACACTTCTGCTTCTTTTTATTAAGTATAAAGTATCTTTTCCTTTGGGAGTAACAAATTATATAGTGAGATTGGTCAGATGTGCCTCTGTTCAGAATGTATCAAATACTTGGGCACTACCCTATGATGACACATGGTAATGGGATAGTACTAGGCCATAAAATGACAAATACGAAAAATATATAAAAGATATAGAATGACATGATATAATGCAGAGTGAAGAAATGAACAAAAAAAATTCTTTTTTTCCCTATAGTCCTAGATTGTGTATTTCAGTATTTGTGTTTGCTTGTGGATATTGAGTATATTAGGAAAAAATGGGAATAAAAACTATGATGACACAGAGAAGATCTAAAGACAAAAATCACATCACTACCACCCTTTTTTTTTTTAAAGAAATAAAAGAAGAATAATATAATTGGTGAAACATTTAATGTCTGTGGCTAGATCAAGACAATCTAATCAAGCTGGCAGTGCTATCCAAATTAATCCACAAATTTAGCGCAATATCATGCAAAATACTAATTGAGTACTTCATTGATTTAAACAGAATTACATTGAGAGAACATTACTGTGAGAAAACAAACTGATAGCGTATCAAAGAAAATTATGAAGATCCCAAATTAAACTAAGAGATTCAAATTATAAAATTGTTATGATTAATATTATACATTCTTATTTAGCTAAATTCTAGTGTTATTAATAGCAAAACAGACCAATGGAACAATGTAGATAACTGTGAAATAGAAGCAGATACATATAGTAGACTGAAGTTCCATAAATTTAAGACAAAAAAACACTCAGGAAGAAGCTCATTACAACAACAAATCTTGGTTTAAAAAAAAAAAGGAATGAAACACTATATATCACAATAAAATCCCAAAAGACTTAATGACCTAAATTTAAAAGAAATCATACTTAAAAATTAGAAGATAATGAAATGTTATACCTGTCACAGATAGGGAGCAGGTCAACTTTCATAGCTAACCAACAAATAGAAAAAAATCATAGGATCATAGATGGAGAGCTGAAAGGGATCTCAGATGCCGTCTATTCCACCTTTCATTTTAAAGAGGAGGAATCCTAGCAGGTAAGTTATTTACCCAAGGTAAAAGATAGATAGTAGATGTCAGAGGCAAGATTGTAGGAGAAAAGAAAAATATATACATATATATGTATGTATGTATACACACACATATTGCTTCTTTTAAATAAAAATAAAGTTGTTTGCACAACAAAAGCCAATATCAACCCCAAAATCAAGGAAATAAATTACTAAAATATTTTTATTCTGATATCAATCTTCCACCTAAGGCTGATAAGGATGACATCAACTTAATGAGAATAATATTCATAAGTGGTCAAAAGTTATGAGCCAAATACTTCTAGGGAAAAGAAACAACTTTATCAATAGCTACATGCAAAAAGTATTCAAAATTTCTGTTAGACAAATGCAAATTAAAACAATTCAGAAACTATTTTATACTCAGCTGAAAAAATTTCAATGCTACCATGACTGTGAAGAAAAAGATAAATTATTACAAAGTTGGCAGAGCTGTGAATTTATACAGCCTTTTCTGAAAGCAATAGAAAGTTTATGAGTTCTATACAACTATTCTTTCTCTTTGATGTAGTGAGCCTACTACCAGAACTACCTTGTCTAGGTATACAAAAGTATTCACAAAAATAGTAAAACAACGAGAAACAAATTATTTTCCTTTAGATTAGGGAGTGGCTGAACAAATTTTGATATATGAATGTAATGGGATAGCGCTAGGCCATAAAATGACAAATATGAAGAATATATAAAAATAGAGAATAACATAATATAATGCAGAGTAAAGAAATGAACAAAAACAAAATCTTTTTCCCCCATAGTCCTAGATTGTGTATTTCAGTATTTGTGTTTGCTTGTGGATATTGAGTATATTAGGAAAAAATAGGAACAAAAACCTAACCTTTTGAATGTCTTTTAGCCCCACCCTTTCTGTTGCTGGCTTAGAAATACTTGGTCTTTCTGAGCTATGACTTCACACTTCATTTTGTTTGAATGACCGAGGTTATGAGTTGATACTGCCATGTATGTTATATATTGTAAGAGTAGGTAATAAAAGTGATCATAATAATTGAGTGTTGAGGTTCATATGTTCACATGCTTGGGTCTACATGTGAGTACATGTTTATATAGGTGAGTACATGCCTTTCTTTAAGCTTTGAATTTCTTTCATTGCCCAATGTGACATCACAGTGGGTTGTTTCCACAGAAATTTTTAAAATTTTTATTTTTTTATTCTGAATGTGATAGATGCTAAAAAGGGAGTGTAATGTATAAAAAGTTGAAGACATGGTTTCTGGGTAATTAATCATTTTATTAATTATTCCTAGTGGATAATTAATAGAAGGGTCCTTGACTGTTTCTTCTAAACCAAAGAAAAATCATGGCAGCTTCTTGATGTTTATATGCTCTTGGAAGAGTGGGTGTTCAGGACAGGTGGGCAATCAACTCTAGTAAACAGATTAATGGGAAGAATGAATATTATAATGAGAGGTATAATTAGATATATTTATAATTCCAGGTATTCTAATGAGTGGGGCTAGGAGACTGGCTGACTAGAAAACAATGGGCTGGATTTCACCTAGGTTAGATTTTCTTTGCAAGGTTTTTCTAGTTGGGTGGAGCAACAACTCCATCTAGATAAGATGGTCTAGGTGGGATAAATTTGCAGGCAAGATTAGAGAACTCCTTGGAAGACTAGACTTTAATGATGAAATGTTATTTGTCCTACATTCTGGAAGGGGACCATGACAGGCCCAGAAGGTGATGTCTTGCCTTGCAAGCAAATTGGATTTAAGTGAGGGAGGGCTGTGCAGAAGTCACCAGCCTCACTTTCTCCTCCAGAGGCATCTGAGTCCAGTGGTGAGATACAGATCAGCACTACTGGAGATAACCCTGGATGCAGTAGGAGGATGACTTTGGCTTTGGTTAAGTTCTTTCCCAGGTCTCAGTTTGTCTAAGGTAACACCAATTCAGTGATTAAGGCTAGATAAGAAATGAGCAAAATACGGCCTCTTTTACCTAGTCAAAAAAAAAAAATCAATCTGGGAGAAGACTCTCAGGGTTTCTGGCCAAAGCAGAAACAGTTGCTATTTACATTTGCTTTGAGCCTTCAGAAGGCAAACAATGACCAAGGTAGGCTTGGGCTCAGACCTATGGTTGGCGGATCAGTGAGTCAGAGTGATTTAGGTTTTAAGGCGTGGTCCTTAAAAAAGAAAAAGAAATCTATCTAGTAAACCCCCAAGATGTCTTGTGAGGTTTCACCCACCAATCCAAATTTTCATTTCTTTAGGCAGAGTACCTGCAGGTAAGGGTATGATTGCCTATGTGCACATAGGGAAAGGAGGGAGAGGAAGGAAGCAAGCAAGCAAGCAGCTGAATTGCCCGACTGGAACTGGCCAGTTGGGGCCCCAGTGGGGCAGCTACTCACTTGTTGTTGTTTGTCCTTCATTCTGGAAGAGTATCATGACATTGGGAAGGTGACATCATGACTTGCAAGTGAATTGGATTTAAGTGAAGCAGGTCTGTGCAGTCACAAATGAATGTGAAAATAGGTAAAAAGGAAAAGGACCTGGCTCTCCTTAACAATCACTTATTTAATATAAGAGAAATAACGATTTCTCTAAGGGGGAATATTTCCATAACAGAAAAGGAAAATGATGAATATATGTGAAACTGCAATAATTTATTACATACCACCTTTTAAAAAGTATACAATAAATTCAATGTCTCTTTCAAAGATGATCTGCGTGAACCACCTTCTGTTTTCTGTGCGTTTTTAAAAATATTTCAATAGCCCTCTTTTCCTTCTTTTTTTTTTGAGGAAAGGGGGCACCATGTCCCATACCCAGACTATCCACCTCTCCCATCAAAAAATGAAAAGCACAATCTAAAGAAGGAAGTAAACAAGCATTTATGAAGCACTTACTTTATATCAGATGCTTTGCTAAGTTCTGAGGACAAAAATATCAGGGAAAAGAAAGTATCATGGAGCTTATAATCTAAAAAAATGGAAGGCAGCACACAATAGGAAGCCAAAAAGGGGATTAGAGAAGGGGTGGTTGGAAATGAATGTACTGGGCATGGGGGATAGTGGGAAGTCTGCAAAGTCAGTAGCAGAATGGAATGGGGAATGAAGACTGGCCTGGGCCTCCCCACAAGATGGAGTCCATAGGAGAAACTTGACAATTGAAGACCAGGTTGTGTTGGCAGAGAGATATTCTGGGTGAGAATGCTCTGGGGAAGGAATAGTTGGATTTTCCAAGATGAGGAGGCGCTAGGCCCAGAAAGAAGCTCCAGAATGATCTATCTGGACATCAGTCTAGAAGTCTGGAATTCAAGATCAGAGTAAAAAATAAGTATTGTCAAGGAGAGCATATTATCCACATTATTAGCCATGTCGAAAAATATGTATGTATGTCCCTTTGTATATTGAGTCCATCCCCTCTCTGTCAGCAGGTAGGTAATATTCTTGACCACAGGTCCTCTGAAATCTAGTTGGCCATTGTATCTTAAGTCTTCCACAGGTATTCTTTTTTATAGTGTTGATATTATTAAAAATTTGTATTGTGAATTTGTTCACTTCACCTTGCATCAGTTAGTTAATGTATGTTTTCTTAGCCTTCTCAGGAATTGTCTCTTTTATAATTTCTTAAAGTACAATAGTGTCCAATTACATTCATACACCATTAGTTGTTCAGCCTTTACATAATAGCACTTAGCATGGTGTCTGGTACATGGTAGTGGCTAAATAAATGTTTATTAATTAAATGATGGATCTGTCCTTTATTTCCATTTCCTTCAAAAAAAGAAATGCTGCTGCATTGTACATGTGGGTCCTTTTCCTCTCTCTGATCTCTTTGAGGTATAGGCCTACTTGTAACATTTGCTAAGTAAAAGGACATCAACAATTTAGTGATGTTTGGGGAATAATTTCACATTGCTTTCCAAATTGTCTCGTATCAATTCAAAATTTCACCAACAGTCAAACTATGCCTGTCTTCCCACAACTCCCCCAACAATTGTCACTTTCTTTTTTTGCCATCTTTTACAATCTGATAAATGAGAAGTGATGTTTCCCCAGCAATTTTAAAGAAATGATCCTTACATCAATCCTATTTCCATCCCTTTGTAGGATTGTGGTTCAAACATAGTTTCCTTTTGATGCTTTGTCAGCTTCATGGGCTTTCTTTCTTTCTGTAGGAAGACAAAAGGGAAGACTCAAAATTCCTTCCTTGAATCACTTAGGAGCCCAACTTCAGCCCTTTTGTTAACCTGCTCCCATTAATTTATCTTTGTTCAATAGTTTCAGTATTCCCACCGTTGCTATTTTGGGACTCTGAGAGTGCTTTTCCTGTATTATATTCCTGTTTATTTTTAAGCTAAAGTCCGTGGTTACATAATTTCTGGGAGACTCAGTGATTTGACTGATGAGAATATCAAGAGTGGCAGTGGTTTCATTTCTTTTTTCTGCCTCAGACTAGCACATCATGTTAATTTGATATCTGATTAGAAAACTCTCTAGTAGTCTAGTAGAAAATCAGGCATATAGCTAGCTCCCTTCTCTTCAGTCACTTAATCAACTGACATTTCATTAAACACTTATCATGTACCAGGCACTGCGCTAAATGCCAGAGATAATAATAAAGCAAAAAACACAAGCCATGTCCTCCAGGAGCTCACATTATAATGAATTTATTGATGAATCGTGAGTCCCTTATAGTCAGACTAAAGGAGGGTGTCTTTTTTGTTTTATTCCATGAAGGAGGAGAATTTGGCACCTACGTGGGGAAAGGGACTAGTTTTAAGCTTGAGTGACCAGAAAAGGTGGTGATGCCAGTAGCAGAAATCGGGAGGTCAGGAAGAAGTAAAAGTTTGCCCTGCAAGGTGATGACTTTAACTTGAGATGTATTGAATTTAAGATATTGGTCGGCTATTGGCAACCTAAAAGCTGAACCAGTTCTAGCCACAGTGTATTAATAGTGTGTCTTTTTCTTCATAGTCTCACCAAGATTGAATTTTATTATAAGTAAGCTTTTTTTCTTGATTACCAAAGGTTTAAACAGTTTTGTGTCATTAGTGTATTTCTTCTTTTAAGAACTTCCTGTTTACATTTTTGGGCTACTCATCTACTTGGAAACGGATCTTAATCTTATAAAATTATTCCGTTTCTGAGTAAGAAATGTCTGACAAGCAGCTGGAGAAGTATTTCTTAAACTTTTCACTTTATCATTGACAAAATTTTGCAAGCACATTTTCAATGCCTTAATCTAAGTCATTCAGTTGAATAAAACACATTGATGGTTCCTCCCCCGATGCTTATTGCCTTGTGATTTTGGAACAGTTTCACATTCTTGGGCCTCATTTTCCTAATTTGATGAGGAAGTTGTTTTTTTTTTTTTAATAGTCTTTGAAGTCCCCGTAGTTCTAATTCTGTGCTCCCACCGTCGTATTTAAATGCCATTGATAAAAATGTTAAACTGGACAGAGTCAAAGAGAAGTTTTGTAGCATGCAATTAAAGGTCTCTCTTCAGATGAAGGAAACCATCAACATTTTAGGGTATGGTTATTCAACAATCTATAAAGTCACTCAACTTTAATATTACTTGATCCCCATTTCTCTGTCCAGTTATCATGAAATTATCAGATGCTCTGTTGCAATCAAGCTATGTGATCAGATTACTTGGTCTGGCATTTTCATTAGCTACCAATCCGGTATTTCAGTGGTTAAATTTGGCATGACATTCATTTATCCATTCAACAACCATTTATCAAACATTTGCTATGGACAAAACATTGTGCTAGGTAGTGAGGGAAATAGAAATTTTAGATAAGATAAAGCACCTGCCCTCATGGAGTTCAGTAGGAGAAAAAAAATCACAAACTTGTAATACACTGTATCACCTAAATGCATGGTAGGGATGCAAGGTAGAGTGTGAGGTCCAAGGGGGAAGGTTGTGGATTACAATGAGATCATGGAAAAAATTTCATGGAGAAGGTGACATTTGAATTAGGCTTTAATCAGAATACACGATGAATGGGTAAATTCATCAACATTGGGAACTCCCAATATGAGAACTCCACCAACACAGATTGCAGCCAACCTAAAAGTCAATAAAGAGGTTTGAGTTATTTGCCTGATTTATTTTTCAAGATTTAAGTGACTCACCAAGAGTCACTGAGGTAGTTGTGTCAAAAGCACAATTTTAACTAAACCAGGTCTTCTGGACTCCAAAACCACTATGCTATTTCTACAGGCTTTAAAGGATGTAAAAAATATATCAACAGGTGAAGGAGGGGCCATATTAAAGATAATCACTTGCTCCTAGCGAATCCATACTCTCATTTTGTGATGACTCTTTTAAATAATACAAGCTTCCACTCCTCTCTCCATTTAAAATTACTACAAAATTAATGTCTTTTATTTTAAGATTAAGAGTTATAAGAGATTTCTAACATTTCTTATTTTATACAATCTTGGTGGGAAAGTAGGGAGCAAGGAATTTCATGATATTGAATGTGGATCATAAGCAAATTTAGTGGACATGACCCTTGCATACCTATTTTCCTAATCATTACATCTGCCATGACAAGTTTTAGAGTTGTTTGTAATTTCTCTCCATTAACTCTTCAGAGTCATTTCTTTGAAATTCTGATATATTTTCCTGTGATTCTTATAATCAGAGTGTTTTATTATCAAGGTGGAAGAATGTTTATTATACTTGCAATGTTATCCTTGGTTCTAACAGATCCAGAGGGCATGATATCATGATCTCTATTAGACACATGGAGCCCAGAGTCAGGAAATAAATCCCACTCCCAATTCAGTAGTGCATTGACTATACAGTATAGCCCCCATGAATCAAGATTTCATTTTGAAGGTGTGTGGTAGTTGTTGGAGCACATATGAGGTGCCCTTATATTGATGTATTCTAGTCATAAACATTTATAAAAGGATATGGAGAGTTGTAAACTGTTAATGGAATACACTAACTACTGAGTTTTCCCTATTTGCTCCAAGTTGGAGGGTGAGTAGCACATTTTCTTTTTTGATTTGGGTCACAATGAATCAACCACTTTTTGAAGTAAAGCTATTTATTTGTTGTTCTGAGGCAACACATAGTCATTTAGAGAAACCAGATAGTCATGTTTTTGATTTCATGTAGAAAAGACTCCAATTACTTCCCTTTATAGACTTAGAGGGTAGAGATTTAAATTAATACCTCATAGCAAGGGACTTCCTATGCTTTGCTGATCTTCAAGAAAGCACTAACAGTTAGCTTTAGTTGGGAAAACTGGAAAACAGTATGGCAGAAACTATGTATAGACCAACATCTCGCACTGTATACCAAGATAAAGTCAAAATGAGTCCATGATTTACACATAAAGGGTGATACCACAAGCAAATTAGGAGAGCATGGAATAGTTTATTTGTCAGCTAGATGGAAAAGGGAAGACTTTAGTACCAAAGAAAACATAGAGAGCATTACAAAATGTAAAATAGATAATTTTGATTATATAAAATTAAAAAGTTTTTGCACACACAAAAAACCCCAATGAAGCCAAAATTAAAGGGAAAGCAGAAAACTGGGGAAAAAAAATTTGCAACAAGCATCTCTGACAAAGGCCTCGTTTCTCATATATATAGAGCACCGAGGCAAATTTCTAAAAAAAAATATGTTATTCCCCAAATGATAACTGATCAGAGGATATGAGTAGACAGTTTTCAGACACAGAAATCAAAATATGTATAGCCATGAGAAAATGCTCTAAATCATTATTGATTAGAGAAATGCAAATTAAAAGAACTCTGAGGTACTACCTTATACCTATCACATTGGCTAATATGACAAAAAAGGAAAATGATAAATGTTGGAGGGGATGTGGGAAAAATTGGACATTAATTCACTCTTGGTGGAATGATGAACTGGTCCATCCATTCTGGGGAACAATTTGGAACTATGCCCAAAGGGCTATAAAATTGTGCATACTCTTTGATCCAGCAATACTACTTCTAGTTCTATATCCCAAAGATATCCAAAAAAAAGGCAGGAGTGGGAGGGAGAGGACCTATTTGTACAAAAATATTTATAGCAGCTCTTTTTGTGTAGCTAAGTATTGGAAATCAAAGGGATGCCCATCAATTAGGGAATGGCTAAACAAACTGTGGCATATGATTATGATGGAATATTATTGTGTTATAAGAAAGACAAGCTGATGGTTTTAGAAAAACCTGGAAAGATTTACATGAAATGATGCAGAGTGAAGTGAGTAGATTCATCAGAATGTTGCACACAGTAACAGCAATATTGTTCAATGAAGAACCATGAATGACTTAGCTATTCTCAGTGATCCAAGATAATCCCAAAGGACTAAGCATACTATCTGCCTCCAGAGGAAGAACTGATATTGTCTGAATACGGACTGAAGCATGCTATTTTCACTTTCTTTCGTTCTTTTTTTTTTTGAGTCTTCTTGTACAAAATGACTGATATGGAAATGTTTTACATGATTGCACACATAACACCTGTATCTCATTGCTTACCATGGTGGGGGGGAGGGATAGAATTTGGAACTGAGTACTAAAAAAAAAAAAACCAAACGTTAAAAAATTATTTTAACATGTAATAGGGAAAAAATATCGTATATGCATATTTTTTAAAAACCAGTTAGCTTTAGCCCCTGCCCATAGACCAAAGTCCATTACTAGAAACCATGCCCAGGGTATTGAGGTCATAGAAGTTTGCCTGAAACCATAAGGTGAAAGAATCCCACATTGTTACTCCATTGTAAATTTCTCTCCCAGTACTTCCTAAAAGGATTTGCTCATTTTTCTTTTCTTCACTACAAGTAAATAAAAACTATAACCTGTCTTTTTTTTTCTTTTTTACATAGGCTTTCTGGAGGGCCTATAGAGAGCGGAAAAAATTTGCTAAGAGGAAGAATCTGTTTGCTGATAATGTTCTTTTGATTATCAAGGTAAAAATTCTTTCTTATCTTATGTTTCATCTGAAACCTAAGTGCAGCAGGTCAATCCTTTTACGTCTCTCTAATTGATTCTCTAGTCCACTCACCATAGCATATATTTCAAGCCTTCTCTTCTCTCCTCAAGCCTCCCACCATAGCCCCAAACCAATTAGATGAGAACAATAACTCATACTTCACCTTCCCTTCAAAAATCAGGTCATTTGCCAAGAGCTCCCTTTTCTCTCACTCTCATTTCACTTCCTTCTGATATCACCCTTCACTCTCTCCTCCATTCTACACTCTCTGATCAATGCATGGACCTTCTCCTTGCCAAGGCCCACCCTGCTATCCTTTCCCAAGTTCCTCCAGCAGATTGCCCCCACTATCAACCTCCCTTCTTTAATATTCTACCTCCCCCATCTATTGGCTCTTTCCCTGCTACCTACAAATTCTTCCATGTCTCCACTCATCTTGATAAAATTATCACTAGATCCTACCATCACTGCTAGCCATCTCTTATGCCTTTCTTCCCCTTCTCAGCTAACCTCCTTGAAAAAGCCTACCAGGTGCTTCTCTTCCTCTCCTTTTACTCTTTTCTAAACCCTCTGTAATCTGGCTTCTGGCCTCTTCATTTAACTGAAACCTTTCTCCAAAGTTACCATCGATCTCTTCTTAATTGTCAAATTTAAAGGCCTCTTTTACTCTTCATCCTTCCTGGTCTGTACTTCCCTGGAATGTTCTTCCTTTTCACCTCTCCCTCCTAAAATCCCTGACTTCAAGATAAGATTCAAATACCACAGGAAGTCTTTTTCAACTACCACTACGACCAACCCTCACCTCCCCAACCAGCCGCTGGTGCCTTCTACTCTAAGATTACTTTCCGTCTACTCTGTATGTATCTCGTATGTACCTATTTTAATACATGTTATCTCCCCTATTAGAATTACCACTTCTGGAAGGCAGGAACTATTTTCATTTTTTAATTCTCTATACTTAATACAGTGCCTGGCACATCATAAGCACTTAATAAATGCTTGTTGGTTAACTGTTTATTTTAGTTTTAATTCCAAGCACTCAGAAATGATCACTCATCAACTTAGGAAAAGCTTATTTATTTTAGTTCCTTCTTCACATTCCAATATAATGTTGCAGAAGTTTCTTCAACTACCCGGTCAACATTTACGTGCCCATTCCATGCAGAACACTCTAATTCTAGGGGGATAGAAAACTACAATGGGAAAAGACTCCTTGCTTTCCAATAAGTTAATGGGGACAGGGCAGATAACTCAGTCACAGAACATACATCTAACTAAGAGGAGGAGAACAGAAATACTCAATTAGGCAAGTGAGAAAGATGAATGGGGTAAAAAATAGAATGCTTGAATTTCTTTGGAATTACAACAAGGTGAGGTTAGCATGCAAAGGTACCATTTTGAAGGAAGAGACAATGAACTGATTGGAGTTTGTTGTGAGCATAGACATTCAATAGGACTGTGTAGTCATAGAGAGCATATTTATCCTCTCAGGAAATTATTGGCTAAAATTGGGAGGTTGGTATTCCCTTGCAAAGCAGGGCCCCTCTACCATGTAGGAAGGCCTGAAAGTAGCACAGGGAGGATTTTCTAACACACTCCACTTAAGAGAGGGGGCTATAATTTAATCACATTTAACCTCTAGCTATTAAGTGGAGCTTGGGCAGGGACCTATCGTGGTCCAGTCTATGAGCTTCAGAGTGAAATGGGTTAAAGGTTTGATCTTAAAGAAAGAAAGGAAGGAAGGAAGGAAGAAAGGAAGGAAGGAAGAGAGAGGAAGGAAGAAAGTAGGGAGAGAGGGAGGGAGGAAGGAAGGAAGCAAGGAAGAGAAAAGGAAAAGAAAAGAAAAAAGAAAAGAAATCTTCCTTCGGAAGGGAGAATGAGAGGGAGAGGGAGAGGATGAGGTGAGTTATCCAACTGGCTGGGTCCCCATTCAGGCAGCTCAGACTACTCACAGGTTGTGTTTCTCCTTCCCTCCTAGCTCATAGTAAATGTCAATGGTAGCTTTCTCTTTTGACCAGCAACCCTGAAGGTCTTATTTTTTTTTCTTTTTTCTAATTAAAGGGACCATCCCTTAACTTACTTCTTAAAGAGGCCTTTTCGCTGAGTGAGCATTACCTCACTCAAAATGAGAACCTTAAAAAGGCCTTAGCCTAAAAGGGCCAGGGTCTCCCGTTTCATACTGGGCCATCTCCAGTCCTTCTGATGAATGAATATCTGGCCACTGGATCCAGATGGCTCAGGACGAGAAAGTGAGGCTGGTGACCTTGCACAGCCCTCTCTCACTCAAATCAAAGTCAACTACAAGTCTGGTCATCATTCCCTGATGTCATGGTCCTCTTCCAAAACTGACAAACACAATGCTGTGACTGATTATAGTCTTAGGCAAATCTCTGGCCTTCTTGGAAATTTTCTTATCTCTCTCTTTTTAAATGTCTTAAGAATTCCTCCTATCTACGCCTTAGGAGAAATACAAAGAATGATGTGGAAGGAAAAATAAATCTTGTTTTCCAAATGCAATACTTTTCTTGATATCATCATGTAAGATATTAATATTATTTTTAAGAAAAGCTGCATGAAGTTTTCTTGAATTTTCTGTTACTTCTCTTTTTAGATTCAATCCTGGTACAGAATGGCGGTAGCAAAAAGGCGTTACCTTTCACGAAAGCTTTATTTCGAACAACAAGTAAGAGAAATTTTTTTCTTCCTAGATAACTGATAAAACTCATCACTATCATTATATGGTGGATGTGACTAGACTTTAATGCTTCAATGAATCTATGGTCTTAATGTTGTAGGTATAGCCTGCATTGATATAGGCACTCATCCACATGTCCTTATCCTATATGGAATTCTTGTCCATGTTCTCCTATAAATCTTCCATGGAGACTTTGCCTAGTATTTGGGAGCACTAGGTCTCCCTCTGTTGGGACCAGTACAGTAATTGGGCTGACTCTCTTGTATTCCTTAATCTTGCTACATAGCTGCCCCACTTCCTGTTCTGTCTATCTATTATGTGGGCATTACATTATTTACATAGAGTGAAATCTCACAAATTTGGACTCCTTGGAGGGAAAGCCAGATTTTACTTGTGAAACCAGCAAATTACTGTGCACTTATGTGTACGTATTTAAAGACTTGAGATTACTATCTTCATTAACTACAGTAATTACCTAATAATGTTTGTTTTTTTTAATGTGCTTTGCTTGAGAAGATAGTAAGCATTGAGCGAGGCAGTCCTTTTTAATAAATAGATATATTTATAATTAGTGCCACATTTACATGCCAACGCCATACTGAAGTCTTCAAACCATTCTTCAGCGATTTGAACATTTTTCCTTTCATTGCACTTACACTATTCATCTGCTTAGAGGATTTGTGTACAAGGGAAAGAAAAACCTCAGCTAGCCAATGTCCACATATCACACATTCCAAATTTAGGGATGTTAAGATTAATGGTAACTTGCAGTACTGAGGATTTGGCTTTTTCTCAGTTGTGACTTTTCTCAAATTTTTCCAGATTGATAAAATTGTGAAACTCCAGTCCTATATAAGAGCATTCAAAGCTAGAGTTGACTATAAAAAGCTGGGTAAGTATAATCATTTTGGAAATGAAGCATGAATTCTTTAGGGAACAAGCAAAAACAAATGGAGTTACCTGATTATTCCTTTTCAGCCTGTCATTCAAAGAGTTGGGTTTGGCATCCAGGCACTTATCTCAGAACTGGCTTGTCATCACTAATGCTCATATGAAAAAGAATCTGCTGTTATTCCTTTATTTTATTTTATTTTTTGGTAAGGGAAAAATAGAGTTCATTTTTCTAAAGAGATTTAATGCCATTTTTATATATTCACTGAGTTGAAGAATCAAGGATATTCTAAAAGATGTATGAGCTTGGACATTGTCCACCTCTACATGAATTTTATCTCTTATCAGCCATCTCGTTGACTTTGAAGAACCTCATGTGTGAGCTGTTGTGTAGTGTGGGTATGGGGAGAATGGAATGACAGAACCGTACATAAGACTCTGGGTGAGTCACTTCCATTTCTGTACCTAGGTTTACTTAACAATAAAATGAAAAAGGGAATTGGATTGAAGATTCTCTCCTTGCTCCTAAGGCTATGAACCTAAGATAAATGAGCATTATGTAGACAGAAAATAAAGTTGATATTAATGGTTGGGAGTATTCATTTTTTTAAAGATAATTTTATTACTAGAAACTTAACATATAACCCATAATCAAACTATGGTAGTAAGATTACAAAGAAATGCAAAATGACCTTTATGAAGTAAGTGGTATCAATAGAATAAAAACAACATATAAATTTACTCTCACATATGAAAAATCAAAAATAATGTAAACACAAAAGTATGTACATTGATATGGAAGGAGATGGAGCAAACTTTTTTTATTCTTTGTTAGGAATACATATGCATATGTACATGTATATGTACATCTGGGTACATAAGTGGATGCATGAGTTTAACACATGTTTAATTTTTTAAAAGTCAATAATTTAAATTTTTAGATTTTTATTTGAGATTCGCCCCTGAGTTTGAGCGTGTATTCATTATTATTTGTTTTGAGGGTACATTTTGTTATACTGCTGTTTACATTTCTCTTGTCCAGACTTAAAAGAATTTGAAATGGTCAAACATCAGGCTAAGTAGTTTGCTTAACATATGTTCTAAGGATCTAAGGTTCTAACAACCAAGGTCTAATTTTCCCACCTGTAGGCATTGGGACCGTGCAAGCAAATTAAAACTATACATGTATTCTCCTTTCCCTGCAGTGCATGATAAAAATCCTCCTTTGCCTGTTTTGTGCAAGTTCTTGTATCTGTTGGACCAAAGCGATTTAGATTTACAGGAAGAACTGGAAAGGGCAAGATTAAGGGAGCAAGTAGTTACCAAAATCAGGGCTAACCAACAGCTGGAAAAAGACCTGAACTTGATGGACATAAAGATTGGACTGCTGGTAAAAAACAGGATCACTCTGCAGGTCAGTAAGATTTTCCCCAACTCTTGTCTAGTGAAGGTGTCTATAGACAAGATACAGACATACATGCACAGACACAATGCTGCTATTCAGCTAAACCCATTTAGAACTCAGAGTGAATTGTTTAAGGTTCATTTGCCATTTTTATAATAAATGGAATATCTCAATTTCACCCCTGGAGTAAAATTTGTGATAGTTACTTTGGGAAATATTATTTTAATAATCTGGGTCATGATCCTCTTATGTTCCATTTGCTCTAGATTTTCTAAGAGAGTTCCATTTTTTAGGAGAGTTCCATCACATTTTTTCCCAAAAGTCATGCGGAACTGAGTGTTGTAAACTAAAAATAAAAAAATCTTAAAACAAAATATATATATATATATTGTGGCACGTGAATACCATAATCCCTATTTTGGGGGGAAGCTGAGGCTGGTGGATTGCTTGAGCTCCAGAGCTCTGAATTGCAGTAGAACTAAAGCCTTTCAGTGTCCTCAATCATTCCAACACCAATGTGGTAAGCTTTCGGGAGCAGAGGAGCCACCCTGCTGCCTAAGGAAGGGTGAGTTGGCCCAGCTGGGAAATGGAGTCAATCAAAACTTTTGTGCTGATCAGCAGTGGAATTTGTTCTGTGAGTGGCTGCTGTACTTCCAGCCTGGACAAGATAGGAAATTCCACTATTTTAGAAAATTGCTAAGTACTACACTTAAAATATATCTTAACCACCAAAAATGAAGACTCAACAGGCCACAGATTCTATCTATCTATCTATATATCTATCTATCTATATGTATATACATATATGTGTATATGTTTGTATATATGTTTGTTCTAGTAATGTATCAAAACCATGCATAAACAAACACACTGAGGCATCTGTATGATATAAGGGAAAAATTCTGAATTTGGAGTCAAGGTACCTACATTTGAATCCTAGACCTACAACATAATAGCTTCCTGGAGGCAGCTGGTGTTGCAGTGAATTGAGTGCTGGGCCTGGAATCCGACATGAATTCAAATCTGGATTAAAACATTCACGTGATCTTGGGGAATCACATAACCCCTGTTTGCCTCACTTTCTTCAACTGTAAAATGGAGATGATAGCACCTGCCTCACAGGGTTGTTGTGAGGATTTGATGAGATAATATTCATAAAATGTCCTTAGCATAGTGCCTAGAACATAGTAAGTAGGCCCTATATAAATTCTTATTGCTCCTTTTGCGAAGTTTGTTACATCATTTAATGCCTGTGGTCTCATTTTCCTCTTCTATAAAAAGGAGCTTGGAATAGATGACCTTGGAGTTCTCTTTGAGTTTATCCTCATGTGCTTCTAGGAGGGACGGCTAACATGCATACCAGCCCACTGAAAAAGCTCATGTAGTTGTGGCAGTCTGGCAAAAATGACCTTTCATTCTGGGGTTCTGGCTTAGGAAAAAACCCACCAAAAACCCAATTATACAGTATGTTCCAAAAGTCTTAATGTAGTTTTAAGCTCTTAAATTAAAGCAGATGGCTGGATACTACCAAGCTCTAATTCATTTAAGCAAGTATTTATTAAGCACCTATTGTTTCCAGGCCTCATATTAGGTACTATTGATATTGGAGTAAAAAATAGTCCCTGCCCTAAAACTGACATTGTACCATAAAGGAAGGAGATAGTGGCACATTAGTAAAAGCATACTAATAAGACTAAAAATAGATAAAGGGGGAGAGAGGAAGCACTAATAACTGGGAAAATCCTAAGAAACTTCAAAGAGGAGGTGACATGGCTGAATGAGAAGGGAGAAAGCCATTTGGTGGAATATCTTCTAAACAACCACAGTAGGCCCTTGGGAGTCAACTTCATGTAAAAAAAAATCATAGATGCAGATGAAGTGAAACCCTAATTAAGTATGAAAGTTATTTTCTCCTTTTCATCCTTCCTTTCTTCATCCAGGAGTTTACATTATAGCCTTTTAAATTCTGTTTTCAGCAGATGAGACAAAGTCCCCTGATACTAAGCCGTTTGGTCCTGGAGTACTGTTTCAGGGACTGACTCTTTTGTTTGTTTTGTTTTGAGGCAAAACATCAGAACAAGACAGATGTGAGGCCATTGCTTCCTGCCCTTCATTTCCTGCCCTCTTTCCATTAGTTAGCACCTCAGTGCCTTATAGGATAGAAGACTCTGCTAAAGAAAAAATCATAGAGAACAAAAATATTAAATGACTGAGGAATTCAGAAGGTAGCTGTTACTATTACAGGAGAGCATCTCCTTCCCCACTGCCCTACCAAACTCTCAGGCAATGAAGTGTCTGCATTGTCACCTCATCCTTCCTTCGCTCTTATGCTCTTAGATTGTACTGCATTTTTTTGCCTTTTATCTGCAGTGCCTAAAACCAACAGCAACTACAGCTATACATGTCCCTTTGCACACAGCGGGCGCTTAATGCTTATCTGACCAAATTAAATTCAGTTCCAATAACTGCACCAATGCTGGAAGGAAGGGAGGTATTAGGAAAATACAAGGATGAATATAAACCTCAAAGGTATGGTAGATTGGGTGGCAGCCTTAGAATCAAGAAGCTCTGGGTTCAGGTCCAACCACAGTCACATGGTGGCTGGGTGCCTCTGGGAAAGTTTTATGGCCTCTTGGTGCCCCCAACCAACTATAAATTGCAGCACAATAGTGGGGCTGCTTTGGTCAAGGGAGTCTTTTCCCTCTGGGTTCCCTGCAGAATTAAAATCACGGGTCTGAAAGGAGGGGAGAGCTAAGGAAGAAGGGGTGGCCTACAACTGACTATCCCATCTATAAAAACCCCTGATTGTTAGAATACAATTTATGTAGTTTTGTAAACTGTCCTGAACAGTGGTGTGGGATTTTAAAATTTATCATCATTTTAGTCAAATGAGAACTTCTGAAGGGTAACTCTTGTTATTTTAAACCTCAAAGAAGTGTATCATGTTTTCATCTATATGTAAACAGGAAATGTTTTACATCTAAAAGAGGCTTAGTTTGAAAATTGTAAATAGTTTAAATACTTTCCACCTCCTAGCAATTCGGTCATAGCAGATTGTCTGATTTTTAGAAAGGTTTGGGAGTTTCAAAACTTTCTTGAGAATATTTCTTGAGAACTTTCTTGAGATGGTACCTCATGAAAGACAAAACCTAGAAATCTCATCCATTACGGTATGTATCACCTTTTGTAGAATTCTTGTAGTAATTTCTCGATGTGTGAACTGTCATTCATGGAGGTACTTCAGCTCTGGGGGTACTTACTGAGAGGTGTATCACTTAGTTTCTGAGTATTGTGAACTTGGTTTTGCATATTTAAACAACAAACACTTTAATATCTCCTACAAACCAGTATTTCCTGTATATTATTTTAAGTCAATGTAATGGCTCTAGACTTAGAATGTTTTCTATTTAAAAATAAGAATAATTCTCTTATTAAGCAGCTGCAAGACTCACTAATTTTTTTTAAAATCAGAATTTCTGCAAGTCCACAAGTAAAGCAAAGATTTGTTACTTGTTTATTTTGTGTAGGGTGTTATGCTATACATACTGTCCCAGGTGACTGGGGATATGGAGATGAAAAAAAGCAAAGCCCCTGTCCTCAAAGATATACCGAAGTATGACTAAAGAGTCATATGACTTCATGCAACTCTACCTCACTTAAATCTAGTTTACGCAGAGGTCAAGACATTACCCTGTGAGGTCATGGGTCCTCTTTGAAAGCTAAGGACAAACAACAACAACCAAAAACTAATAATAATAACAGCTAACATTTATATAGCACTTTAAGTTCTGCTAAGCACTTTACAAACTTCATCATTTGTTTCTCACGATAGCTTTGTGAAGTAAGTGCTGTTGTAATTCCCATTTTACAGATGAGGAAACTGAGGCACAGAGGTTAAGCAAGTTGCCCAGGGGCACATAGCTAGTAAGTATTTGAGACGTGATTCAAACTTAGGTCTTCCTGATTCCAATTCCAGAACCGTAGCTACTTTGCCACCTAGTTGCTTAGCTATTATTCTCTGTTACATACATTAATTTAATACAAAATAGAGTATTCTAAACACATGAGACATACACAGTAATAAGAATTCAGATGTTTGTGAGAGAGTGAGATCCTGAGCAGATATTGCCTGATTGTGCAAATAGAAACGAATCGGAGCAGTTTATCTTAAGTTGAAAGGAAAGTAGAAAAAGAACCCCAATCTAGGTTTAGTACTTGAAAGCAGAAAAAGTCTCTGGGCTGCAGGAGAGGAAGAAGAATGGAATTCATAAGGCCGATAAGCAAAAGAGCCAGTAGCAATTATGACTGTCATGGACTTGTGTGGAATAACTCCAACAGTTGGAAAGTGGTAATGAGGTCATAGAAAAAGAGGAAGAGGGAGAACATGTTTCTTATCTTTGGGACCTTGCTAACCACTGCTTCATCAACCTCCCCTCCCTAAGAAACAAAATAAAATGCAACTTTCTGCATTTAACAAATACATATGAGTGAGAATGAGGAAATTAGTTAAACTAGAAGGACAGAGTTAATATGTAAAGACCCTTCTCTTTTTAAATCATTCATTTCCTTCCTTAAAAATCTGAAGAAAAAAAAAAAGAACTGTGACACAGGAATTCATTTTTTTTTCTGGCCAGGATTTAGGAATATAAAGTGAAACATCTCTTAATAAGGACCCAAAAATGAGTCCTCACTCAGACTGGACATCCAATGTTTGAGGGCAAAAGGGGCATGATTTTCTTGTTCATTCTTCGAATAATGATCAAGTTTTAGATGGGAAGACTTGATTGAAGGAAATTTCATGATTCCTTTCTCCCTCCAGATGATCCCAGAGAAAAGTCACTGCTTGTAATGACTTGTTGGCTATCTGTGTTTTTTTCAAGATCTGGTTGACTATATTTTCTAAGATATTTTGAATGTGGAGATTTCCCTTAATGTGTTTAACCTTTTTTTCTTGGTTTCTTCATGAGGAAATGCCAGCCTCATGTCCTATGTATATGTTGGAGGGGTGACCCCAAGTATGAGAAGATCATCATAATGAAATAGTGTTAACTTTTTTTTTATTTCCCTGCAGGATGTTATTTCACATAGGAAGAAGATGAATAAGAAGAAACGCCAAGAACTGTTGCTGTTGAGTGGTAACGAAAAACAAGGAATTAAAAGTTTGAGTAAGGAGAAGAGGAAAAAACTGGAAGCCTACCAGCAGCTGTTCTACCTTCTACAGGTAAGAGCAGCTTTTGTCCAAGTGTAGTTCATTGACTACCACCTTGTTGCCTTGTCTGTAACTTATATACATATAAGGGATTTTTATTCTCCATTTATTTAGTTAGAGAAACATCACAAATCTATAGCATGAGTAAATACTTTAAGAGTCCAGGAAAAATGAAAGTGACTGCTGTTATGGGGAGCAGGAATTTTTGGGGGGAGTCTCTATCCCTTCTTTTTATTACTTTATTCACATCTAATATTCTGATTACTGTTCTGTAAGTAAATATATTTTTGTTTTAAAAAAAGAGTTTCATAACTTGAAGAAAGAGAAGAGGTTAAGCAGGATGGAGGCTGAACTATAATTTGGGTAATCAGTCCGCACCAACCCTACAAAATATGGACTACCATCCATGATGGGAGGGAGGGAGGGAGGGGGAGAGAGAGGGAAGGAGGGAGGGAGGGAGAGAGAGAGAGAGAGAGAGAGAGAGAGAGAGAGAGAGAGAGAGAGAGAGAGAGAGCGCACAGCCCTAATCTAACCTCAGAGAGTCCTCAGGTTCTGTGATTAATATTCGAGGGCACTCTCTATTTTATCCTACCCTTTGGACCCATCTTTTTTTCCATTTTTCACCCCTAATCATGGCTTCTATCTCAAAAAATGCATGCTGTTGGTTTCAAAGGAAATTAGATGAGCAAATATGATATTAATGCATATCCATTATGACTAATGGAAAACTACTTACTTAGGCTATTACAATTATAATAAAATATAGCACTTTGAGGTTTACAAAGTAATGTATGTGTATATGTCTATATACATATGTGTGTCTGTGTATATATATGTATATGTGTGTACATATATAAGATAGATAGATAGATATGTATATGTGTGTGTGTATCTCCTTAAGACAACTTTGTGAAGTTGGTGCTGTTTTTGCACATTGCACGGAGAAGAAAGTCAGGTCCAAAGAAATTAAGTGAGTTCAAGCTAACATCTACGTCTCTGTTGCCAGTCCTGTGCACTACCCATCATAGTACGCTTCTTCCCTCTCTGAGGTGTCCTTTGCAACTTGAGTCACCTCCTTTTAGGAAACTGAGCCTTAATCTTTGTTAGAAAACCGCACTATCATTATTCAACGATGCTCTATATATGACCAAGGGCAGGAAAGGATCTTAGAAGTTATCTAGAGGTCCAGCAACCTCAACTTATCAGTGGGGACAATGAGCCTTAAGGAAGAGAAATATCTTTCCCAACATCACAGAGGTGGTAAGTAACAAAGCCAAGATTCTAACCCAGGTCCACTGGCTTCAAATCTTAGTGCTTTTCGTACTATATACCATAGAAAATACGCTAATACAAAAATTTCCCAGGGAGCAAATAATAGTAGTATATATCAAATACACCCCAAAGTTCCTGGGATCACAGATTTAGGGCTCATAGGGACCCTAGAGGTCATTTAGTCCAACCTCTCTTTTTGTGTATGTCTCACAAAAGGCAAAGGTATTTCCTCACCTGGGAGTTCCTCCGTATGCTAATGACCCTGCACCTGCGAGGTCCAGTCCTTCTCCCTTAGTCTCCAATATGTCCCTCATAGTGTTAAAGGTTCCTGAGTGCTAGATTTGAACTGCCTCTTCTCTTTAGCTTCTGTGTTATTGCCATTATAAATCTTGCTTCATCCCCCTCCCCTTTTTTCTTCTGGGCATGACTCTTAGAAATATTCACTCAAGAGGAAGTAATGTCGGACAGAAGCAGGGATCATCCAGGGTATGAAGTCACACAGCCCACCTAGCCTTACCCCCTGCCCTTCTCCTTCATAAAGTCTACACCAGCTTATGTCTGGCTCTATTATTCCCCTTCCCCTGTCCTTGCATTCTTGGTGCCTCCTGTTCCTAGAAACTGCCTTCATCCTTAAGGGGGCACTATGGGAAAGGAGGATGTACTTACCATGGTGGACAACTCTCTTGGAGAAGGTGGCTTTCCATACCTCTCTCTCCTAAGATGGGGCAGCTTCTGGATTCCGTATTATACATGCATACATACATACATACATACACACACACTATATAACATGTACTGTATCACACTATATAACATGATACATATATACTATATGTACCATATAGCACTATACATGTAGGCTGTATAATACTACACATATATGCTGTATATACGCACACTGTACACATATGCTGTATATACACTGTATAACATACATATACCATGTATATAACCCTACACATATATACTATATACATACCATATAGCACTACACATGTATGGTATAGATACACACATATAGAAATAATACTGTACATACCTATACACACTATATAACCCTATAATATATGCTATACATACACTATACATACATATGCACATACTATGTAATACTATACATATATATTATATATACACTATATAACACCGTGCATACGTGCTATGTATACATTATATAATACTATACACACATGCTCTCTCTTTCTCTCTCTATATGTATACACACATACCATATAAATATATAGTGGAGGTATATTTATATATACATGATTGTACGTGTGTATATATGTATAGTTTGTTTCTTTATGCATATGTATACAGATACATTTGTGTATGTATACATTTGTTTTTATACTCTACTATATGTATACTGTACTATACATATACTGTGTAATATCTGTATACATGTGTGTATATAGATATGTGCTTATGTATGATTTTATTTTATATTTTATATACATATGTATACTTTGTTTCTCTATTAAGGTTCTTACATTGGGGTTCATGAACTTTAGAAAAAAATATTTTGCTCACTCTTTCAATATAATTCGTTTCTTTTGAAAATTAATTTTAGTTTTATTTTATACATATAAAAACATTCACAGAAAAGTTGTTGTAAGCTCTACCAGACTGCAAACAGTGTCCATAACACACAAAAATATAATAATAATGAGATGGCCTGCCTTAGATTTATGTAGATTTTAAGCCAGGAGCAACAGAGGCCTGTACAGTGCTACTAATCACTTCTGGCCTCTCCAAAAAATGTGATTTAAAAATTTACTTTAGTCCTAATTTTATGGCTATTCTGTTGTATCCACTTTATACTCTTTTTGAAATGACTTATTTTTCTCCAAGGGAGCAGGGGAGAGGTTCATGTGTGGAGGTTGTCCCTCCTTTTAGGATATTTAGCCCAGGATCAACAAATCAACAAATATTATTGAAAAATTAATAACTGTTTTCCTTTAGAACCTCATATGAACCAGTGGGCAGAACTCTTATCACAAAGCAATAACTGAGTGTAGGTTTTGCTATAGTAAACGTCCCATGTTGACTAGTCTAGAAATCTTAAATTCTGCCACTATTTAGAGAAAAGGCATGCCATCATTCTATAGAGAATACCATATTCCTGCTTTCTCATGTCAATTCCACATAACTTAAAATGGAAAAATTAAGGCAGCACTAAATATCAAGAAATCAGTTCCCAAATGTCTTAATAGTGGTGGCCAGTTCCATTTTGTTTTGCCAAATTTTAACCAGCTGACAGAGTTTGTGGAAAAGCACTATAAATATCTGTCTGAAAACAGTTATAGGTCGTAGGTTATAGAGATCTTGGAGAACATTCACATATTTATTTATTTGTTTATTTAATATCAAGTATTAGGTTTCCTTTGAATACTACTTAGAAACTACAACTTTTATTCATAGAACCCTAAAGCAAACATCATTCTAATGCCAGTTAGACTCATAGGGTCTTGTAGCTAGAAGGGTCCTTATTAATGGTAAGATGGTAGTTTCTCTGTTTATAAAAGTAGAAAACTTGATCTTCTCAAAAGGAAGATTAGTGGCTAGGAGGTGGAGTTGGGAGTGGGAGGAGCAGAGAAGGAATCACTAAATTTCATCCCACATAGTATTTCCATTAATATTTACTTCTTAATTTAGTTTTCTTATAGTAGGAGGTAGGAAACTGTTACCTACTTAAATAATATAGATTTACCTGAAATGTGGGGTTTTCTCTTCTTTGCTCTTTCTCTCATTCTCCTCTTTAGACCAATCCTACATATCTGGCTAAGCTGATTTTCCAGATGCCGCAGAACAAGTCAACCAAGTTCATGGACACTGTAATTTTCACACTATACAATTATGCTTCCAATCAGCGAGAAGAATATCTGCTTCTGAAGCTTTTTAAAACTGCCCTGGAGGAGGAAATAAAGTGAGTATGTAAGAAAAGGAATGTGCCCCCAGCTGATAAATACTGTATCTTTGTATTGGGGCCGTTCCTTGAATGACATGATTTACCCCAAAATTAGTATCTTACTATAGTTTTGTGGCAGTGTTCTGAGAAATCACTGATTTATATAAATACCTAAAATGAAAGATAAGTGTTCTCAGGCTTGGAGCAGCTAGGGATGCAGCGCATAAAGCACTAGACCTGGAGTCATTAAGACCCCAGTTCAAATGTGGCCTCAGACACTTACTAGCTGTGTGACCCTGGGCAGGTCACTTCACCCAGTTTGCCCCAGTTGCCTCATCCATAAAGAGTTGGAGAAGGAAATGGTAAACCACTCCAGTATCTTTGCCAAAAAAATCCCAGATGGTGTCGAAGAATCAGACACAACTGAAAGGAATGAACAACAACAGTGGAAATGGAAAGAAATTGGTGAATGTAAGAGGTTGAAAAGGCAGAATCAACAGGGATTAGTGACCAGTTACACACAAGGTTTGAGAAGAAAGAATTAAAGATGGTTCCTTCTTGAAGTTAACACTGTGTTTTTTTTGGCAAAGTAATCAAACACAACTCAAAGCTCTTGGGCCCAGTTGATGGGGAAGATAGGTCATAGAATCATAAATTTGAAGCTCTCTCAGGAACTTCACAGGTCCTATAGGCCATTCCCTTCATTTTGAAGATGAGTGAACTGAACCTTAACGATCTTGAGGAATTTGTGCAATCACACAGGTTCTAAGTCAAGATTTGAAGATTCTTCAGGTTCCAAAATTATGCTGTTTCTGCTGCACATGTCTTAGAGAGGAGGAAGGAGAGATGAAAGGAGAAGAAAGTAGGAGAAATTTGGGTTGGGGGAGAAATTGATTTGAAGGAGATGATAATTGGTTGCTATTGCTGTTTGTCATTGATAATTAAGCTTTAGAAATACTGAATTAGAGGTGCAGGTTTAATAGCCAAGTAGTGCTGTCAAATGGGCAACTGGAAAACAGGGACCATAATTTGAAAGAGAAGTCAGAGCTGGACTGATAGTGTTGGGAATTATGCATATAGAAGGTATGGTTGAAACCTTGGACCTTAGATAGAGACTTTGGATTCCTTCTAGTCTCAGCACCAGGGCTCCTTTCTGTAGGAGGCTTTTACCAATTGCCAGTCCCAGCCCATTTGGGTTACCTTGTATCTACTTGTATCTTGTATACAGTTATTATTACATGTTGTTTCTCCCATTAGAATATAAGGACCTCGTGGGGTGGGACTGTTTTTGCTTGTTCTTTATGTCCCCAGCACTTAGCACAGTGCCTGAAACATGGTAAGCACTTCATAAATGCTTGCTGATTGAAGTCATAGAAATAGATGACCTCACCCAAAAGGAGGGAGCGAAGATGATTGAGGACATTTAGGGGTTCAGGACACAGTAGGAAAAGTTAACATAGGAAAAGTCACAGAGGTGGAAGGGAAACCAGGTTTCTGGAAAGAGAAAAGGAGTGTGTTCATCAATGTCAGATGTTACAAGGAACCCAAGGAAAAAGAAAACTAAAGGCCATCGTATCTGATGAGTGGGAGGTCACTGATCTTCAAGAGGGCTTTTTTGGAGCAGAAATAGAAGCAAGATTTCCTTAAGTTAAAAAGGATGGATGGTTTTTTTTTTTAATGTAGGTTATGGGTATAGGCACCTTATTTGAGAAGTCTGGAAATGAAAGGCTCAAAGAATGAAGCATTACCTGGTTCATAGGACATACTCAGTACATACTTGTTAAATGGAATAGAAAAATCAGTCAGGACAATGTGTTGGTGCTGGCTTTATTCTCAAGCTCAGTTTACCTTTCAGAGCCAATGAAGTGAAGAATAATGAAAAAAATATTCTTAATGCCATTAGCCCCCCTCCATGTGAGAGGCATGGGACCAGAGCAAATGATGACTATTTAAACCATGATTTTTGTGGAAAAGATATGACCAGGAATGATTTTATGTAGCAAAGAAATGGATTCTGGGGCCATAGGAGCAAACTGTTTTTGATTCTTATTGTTTTGATTCTTAATAGATCCAAAGTGGATCAGGTACAGGAAATAGTGACTGGAAACCCTACTGTCATTAAGATGGTTGTTAGCTTCAACAGAGGAGCCCGAGGACAAAACAGTCTACGCCAGCTACTTGCCCCAGTGGTGAAAGAGATCATTGATGATAAATCTCTTGTCATCAACACAAGTCCAGTGGATGTGTACAAGGCATGGGTTAACCAATTAGAAATGCAGACTGGAGAGGCCAGGTAACAAAACTTCCTAACTTCCTCCTACCTACCCTTTCCCTCCCAAAAAACTGAATTATAACCATAATATATAGTAGCTTTCCTCCAGTAAAGCCTCATTGATACTTCACCAAAACAAAGTAACAACCCTGGGCTCTCAAAGGGAACAGAGTGCAAGCTCTGGTAGGTCCTGCCAAGTTGGAAGGATTTTCATTGCATTTCTGGCAATGGTTGGCATCGGAGAACCAGTCTAGCTAACCTCAGAGAGGTGCATCTCCTCATCTGGCTGGTGACCAAATGAGTTTTTCTGATGTGCATGTGAGGTCCTGTATTGTCCTCGTCGTTTTTGTTTTGTTTTACACCAACATCTCGTGAAGGCTGGCTTCTAACTCATGGAATGGTGCATTGGTAGAATTAATAAATACATCCAGTGAAACTGCACATCTAATTGGCCTATACACTGGCTTAACATGAACAACTATGCATATCCATACTTGTGTGTTTACACATGTGTTTATATGTGCTGAGTAACATACTAAAATCCATGAACTCCTTTATTATTCCGTGTAGTGTGCACTTTATCTTTGTCTCTATGTCTCTCCATGTCGCTCCCCTCTTCCATCTCCTAACCCTCTTTTCTCTCCTCTCTCCCTTCTGCTCTCCTTTCCCTTTCTTTTTTTCTCTTTCCTATCTTCTCTTCTCATTCCCTCACCCCCGTCCCTTACCCTCTCTCTCCTTTCTTCCCTTCTCAGTCCCTCTTCTCACTCTCCCTCTCCTTTTCTTCCCTCTCTGTTATCTTCCTTCTATCTGTGTCTCTTTTCACCTCTCCCTCTTTTTCTTCTTCTTCTCCACCTTCCTCATCATCCCACCCCTCACAAATTTGAAATTTGACTGTTTTTCTTTAACTAGGTCATCTTAGCAATCAATTTTATACTTCTGTTCTGCTAAAATTGAGTTTCAGAGCCCAGATTATCTATAATCCTCTTCTCTTCATTATTTGTGTTTACGAATGGCTTATGAATTAGTTATGGATCTTAGCTCATTCTAGCACTACTTACTCTGTATAAGAATCCTATATTATCTACAATTTTATCATTATTCTTCATAGTTGGTAAATCAGGAAACAGGTCTTAAATCTGTTAACTAAAAATTCAGAGTCATTCAGAGTCATTGCTTGTAATATAGGTTAAGCTTGTTTCCTGGTGTAGATTCATTGTATAATGGAAAAATCTGCATGTTTACATAAGGACTGTTTGCCGTAGCACTGGTAGGAAAAAGCTAGTTCTTCTATTGATGCCACCAAAGCCAAGCTTAGTAGGCTTGTCAAGCAACCTGGGCACAGGAGGCCTAGTTCTGCTCCCCTAGCCCAACGTTCTGCAAATCGCCCTTTTTCATTAGCATTCATGGAGAAAATAGGTTGCAAAACTTTTCTTTGTAATGAACTTTTCAAGTATTGCTATTACATTAATTGAAGAATAACTTTGTAGTTGTGAGATTTTAGTTGAAGAGAGTGAGCCACTGTTATCCATTTAAAACTTCTTTGATGTTTTCAGCAAGCTGCCGTATGATGTCACAACAGAACAAGCCTTAGCACACACTGAAGTAAGAAGTAAATTAGAGGTTTCTGTTCAAAACCTGCGAAGAGTAACTGATAAAGTCTTGGACTCAATATTTTCTTCCCTTGATCTAATACCGTAAGTGACAAATTATGAATATAGGAATTTTCCTTTAATGTTTACTAGAACGTGCCCTAAAATTTTCCCCAAAATCCTATAGAAAAAAATACCTTTATTTATTTTACTTATACTCAGTATTTTAAGAGAATTCCAATGCTATGTTTAGTTTACTTCTTTGAATAGCACTTTTCCTTCCGATAGAGGGAGCACTTTCCCTATGTCCTGGCTCAAGGAAAACGTTAAAATTTCTATTTAGTCACAGGGTGGCTGGTTCCATATCATCTCATTTCACATTTAGTTTGTTTTAGAAAGATGCCTTTATTTTGTTTAACTAGAACAATTTCTATGGGTTTGTCTTAGTTTTATTTTTCTTTTGTCATCTTTTTTATGTAGCTACGGAATGAGATATATAGCCAAAGTTCTGAAGAATTCCCTCCATAAGAAATTCCCTGATGCAACAGAAGATGAGCTCTTAAAGGTAGATTTTTCATCTTAGAGTTGTCTCACTGTGGTTTATTTTGAGGACTTAGGCCAGAAGTGATAGGATGAACCTGTTCAAATAATACATGTGTATATGTGTGTGTGTGTATGTGTGTGTGTATGTGTACACATATACATATATACACATATATACTTATATGTTTATGTGTATTTACATGCATGTGTACTTCTGTTAATGAGTGCTTAGAATATTCTGTTTCTCACAACTTTTTTTGATTCTTAGTTGTGCTAATATAAACAGTTTCTTTACATCCTGTTCAGTATTGTTGTGGGTCTCTTTTGAGAAAAGCAATAAATGAACTTATCTCTATAAACTATAACTAATCTAGTAGAGACAGCATGGTTCAGTGAAATGGAAGACTGTTCTTGGAGTCATGAAAAGCCAACATCAAGTCTCTCCTGATGTATACCGACTTTGTGATCATGGACGAGGTAGCTACACCATTAGTGCTCCAGATGCCTCTTTAACATGCTGTTCTGTATTGCTGGAGAGGGTTTCTAGGCCAGGAGTCAACCCATTAGTAATGAAATCTCCAGTACAGGACAAGAAACCTATCAGTTGATCATTATCCTACCGTCTTTTAGTTAACTTTCCTAGGATCCAGGTCCTGACTCCAAGCCCAGTGCTCTCTCCGCTTGAGATCTGAGATCCAGGTCGTGAAAGCAGAGCCTTTAAGAGATTTAGAGAGGTGTTTTACTTCTTTGAGAAATTTTTTTTGGAGGGGGGAAGGCAGGGCAGTTGGGTTAAGTGAATTGCCCAAGGTCACACAGCTAGTAAGTGTGTCAGTCAAGTGTCTGAAGCCGCATTTGAACTCAGGTCCTCCTCATTCCAGTGCTCTACTCACTGCACCACCTAGCTGCCCCGTTCTTTGTTTGCTTTTTAATCACTAAAAACTAAAGCCTTTTTCTCTCTTTAAAAGTGTTCCATTTTTCTTCCATCTCTGCAGATTATAGGAAACCTCCTATATTATCGGTATATGAACCCAGCCATTGTTGCTCCAGATGGCTTTGACATCATTGACATGACAGCAGGAGGTCAGATACACCCTGACCAAAGGAGAAATTTGGGGTCAGTGGCCAAAGTCTTACAGCATGCTGCCTCAAACAAGATGTTTGAAGGTGAAAATGACCATCTTTCATCCATGAACAGTTACTTATCAGAGAACTATGAGAAGTTCAGGTATGGACAGTCGGTGGCTTGGGAAGAAAACTTTTATGAGGGTATGTGGGGAAAGCAAGACCATTTTGTGTGACCAAAAATTAACATGGAAGAGGATAAAAGAAACTGTATATAATGGTTTAGGATTCTTTCTCTATTCATTTGCCCATTTAGGGAAAGAGGAGGATCGAGAAAAGAACTGGAGAAGGATATTATTTCAAATCAGTTTGAACCTACTTGGAAATCAGAGGAGAGAATTGAAACCATCTTAATAGCAATAATTAGAGCTTCCTTAATTGGCTGGATAGCAAGGCAGATGCAATATACTTTGTCATTTGATTCTTGCAACAAATTTATAAGATAATGCAAGTATTATCCCCAATTTAGAGATGAAGAAACTGGCATTCCCAGAATTTAACTGGAATTGCCCAAGTTCATTTATCAATTAAGAAGCAGAGATGGAATTAGTCTCTAAATCCTCAGGCCTGAAGTGCAGTATACTTTCCACCAATATCCTGCTGCCTTTCAAAACATTGCTCCCATTCATTTGGGGTACCATCTTACCCATCTATAGCTAACAATAAAAATGGTTATGTTCACTACCTCTAGCTGCTCACTACCCATTCTTCTCAGTCAATCTGGCTTTATTCCTCCTTCCAAGGTGCAAATGACCTTTATCACTAATTCCATTGCTTTTTATTCTGTCCTTGCATCCTCTGATGCATTTGATACCTGGCCACACAGACTGTTTTCCTAGTTCTTCTCCTACCTACATCTCTTCCTTTTTTTGTCTCTCTTTTTGGTTCCTCATACTACTCGTGGAAGCTCTGTCCTTAGTGTTCTTTTCTTCTCTGTGTGATCTCATCCATTCCCATGGCTTTGGTTATCACTTCTCAAGTCTATAGTTCTGTTCCCAAATTCCCCTTAAAGCTTGAGTCCCAGATAACCAATAGCCAACTAGATATCTTCACATGTATATCCTATTAGAACCTCAGATTAATCTGTCAATTTTAATATTTGCTAGAAACTTTGTGTTAAATTCTGAGGATACAAGGAAAAAATAAAACCAGTCCCTGCCCCAAAGGAGCTTACATTTTAATGGGGAAAACAACATATAAATAACTAGTTATGTACAAGATTCATATGATACAAATGGAAAGTAATTTCAGAGGGGAAGACGTCAGAAGCTGGAGAGACTGGAGAGACTCCTGCAGAAGGTGACACTCCTACAGATGAGTCTCAAAGGAGGCCAGCAAGACTAAGAGGCAGCGGTCAGAAAATAGAGCATTCTGGGTATGTGGGGCAGCCAGTACTAAGGCACATAGATGAGACACGGTGTACAATGTTCAAGGAATTACAGTAAACTACTATACCTGGATCTTGGAGTGAATGGAAGAAAGTAAAGTATAGGGAGAACTGAAAAAGTAGGAAGGGCCAAGTTATGAAGAGCATTAAATGGTAAACATAGGACTTTATCTTTTGATCCTGAAGATGATCTAGAGTGATGGAACTCATTGGGCAGGAGGAAACATGGTCAGAACTACACTTGAGAAAGATCACCTTGAACGCTGAGGGGAGAAAGACCTGAGGCAGGGAAACTTAATGGCTGAGTTCATTTCCTCCTAAAACTGTCCCTCTAAATTTTCTATTTCTATTAATGGAACCACCAGTCACTCAGAATTGTAATTTTGGAGCAATCTTTGGCTTTTCCTTCATCCCATATATCCACTTGCCAAATGTGGTAGATTGTTCTTCAGTACTTTTTCATTCCCTTCAATGTATCCCCTCCTTTCCATTAAAACCCCTCTAGTTTAAGCCATTATAAATTCTGGACTAGACTGCTGCGAAAGGTCTGCTTGCCTGTACTTCATCCACCTTTAAATCTATCCTTCATACCATTGTGTGAATTATCTTCCTAAGAGTGATCATGTCACTTCTGTTTTCAAAGACCTCTCTATTGTCTACCAAATAAATATATAAACTCTTTATTCTGGTATTCAAGATCTTTCCCAATTTAGTTTTAATCTATCATTCTCATTCTACAGGCAACTAACTAGGTGGCAAGTGGCTAGACCACTGGGCCTAGAGTCAGGAAAAATTCCATCTAAATATGTCCTCAGACAGTTACTAGTTGGGTGATCCTGGACAAGTCACCTAATCTCTGTCTGCCTCAGATCCCTTAACTGTTTAATGGGAATAACAGTAACACTGACCTCCCAGCATTGTTGTGAGAATCAAATGAGATAATATTTGGAAAGCCTACCACCTAAAATGTTTGTTTCCTTCCTTCTATTCTAGCCTTATCTAGAAATACTCTAGAAATTTTCTAGCCAAACTAGACTACTATCCATGCCCTATTTCCTCCTGTCTTCCCTGTCTTTGCCAACATTCTGTCCTTAATTCAAGCCCAACCCAGGGAACTATCTTCTTCATGAAGACTACCCTGATATCCCCAGACAAAAACAGTCTCTCAAATTTCTTGACACAACTTTCACAGACTTCTTATTCACACTTACCACATTCTCCCTTGAATTATATTTGTCTACATCTTCCCCTTATTTTAATTATACTCTGAAGTGCAGGATCTGTGTGCCTCACCATCTGTGTATCCTTAATGCCTACTGATGGTACTTCACAGATAGTAGGCACTTAGAACTGCCGGTGGAATTTAAATAAAAGCATATTTTCTGGGGGGAGGGGTTTGTTGTGTTTTTTTTTTTAATGCAATTTATTTATTTAACACATCCGGTCCCCAGCACTGATCTTCACAACAGTCCGGGCCACAAACTTTCTCCCCATTTCCGCCCTCCCCCCCCACTCCAAGATGGCGTATACTCTGGTTGCCCTGTTCCCCAGTCAGCCCTCCCCTCTATCACCCCCCTCCCCTCCCATCCCCCTTTCCCCTCCTTTCTTGTAGGGCAAGATAAATTTCTACGCCCCATTGCCTGTGTATCTTATTTTTTAGTTGCATACAAAAAGTTTTTTTGTTTTTGAACATCTGATTTTAAAACTTTGAGTTCCAAATTCCCTTCCCTCTTCCCTTCCCACCCACCCTCCCTAAGAAGTTGAGCAATTCAACCTAGGCCACACATGTATTATTATGTATAACCCTTCCACAATATTCATGTTGTGAAAGGCTAACTACATTTTGCTCCTTCCCAACCCATCCCGCTTTATTGAATTTTCTTCCTTGACCCTGTCCCCTTTCCAAAGTGTTTGTTTTGATTACCTCCACCCCCATCTGCCCTCCACTCCATCATCCCCCTGCCTTTTATTTTTTTTTTATCTTCCTCCCTCTTCTTTCCTGTGGGGTAAGATACCCAACTGAGTATGTATGGTATTCCCCCTCAGGCCAAATCTGATGAGAGCAAGGTTCACTCATTCCCCCCTCACCTGCCCACTCCCCTCCTCTCCTAGAACTGCTTCCTCTTGCCACCTTTATGGGAGATAATCCACCCCATTCTATCTCTCCCTATCTCCCTCTATCTTCCCTTCATCCTCAACTCACCCTGTGTCTGCTCTCTCTCTTTTACATATATATATATACACATACATACACATACATACATATACACATAGATACATGCATACATACACATTCACTTATATATATACATAAACATATATATATGCATATATATATATGCATATTCCCTTCAACTACCCTAATACTGAGGTCTCATGAATCATACTCATCATCTTTCCATGTAGGAATGTAAACAAAACAGTTCAACTTTAGTAAGTCCCTTGCAATTTCCGTTTCTTGATTACCTTTTCATGCTTCTCTTGATTCTTGTGTTTGAAAGTCAAATTTTCTATTCAGTTCTGGTCTTTTCACTGAGAAAGCTTGAAAGTCCTCCATTTTATTGAAAGTCCATATTTTGCCTTGGAACATGATACTTAGTTTTGCTGGGTAGGTGATTCTAGGTTTTAATCCTAGCTCCATTGACCTCCGGAATATCGCATTCCAAGCCCTTCGATCTCTTAATGTAGAAGCTGCCAGATCTTGGGTTATTCTGATTGGGTTTCCACAATACTCAAATTGTTTCTTTCTGGCTGCTTGCAGTATTTTCTCCTTGATCTGGGAGCTCTGGAATTTGGCAACAATATTCCTAGGAGATTTCTTTTTGGGATCTATTTGCGGAGGCGATCGATGGATTCTTTCAATTTCTATTTTGCCCTGTGGCTCTAGAATATCAGGGCAGTTCTCCTTGATAATTTCCTGAAAGATGGTATCTAGGCTCTTTTTTTGATCATGGCTTTCAGGTAGTCCAATAATTTTTAAATTATCTCTCCTGGATCTATTTTCCAGGTCAGTGGTTTTTCCAAGGAGATATTTCACATTGCCTTCCATTTTTTCATTCCTCTGGTTCTGTTTTATAATATCCTGATTTCTCATAAAGTCACTAGCTTCCACTTGCTCCAATCTAATTTTTAAAGTAGTATTTTCTTCAGTGGTCTTTTGGACCTCCTTTTCCATTTGGCTAATTCTGCCTTTCAAGGAATTCTTCTCCTCATTGGCTTTTTGGAGCTCTTTTGCCATTTGAGTTAGTCTATTTTTTAAGGTGTTGTTTTCTTCAGTGTATTTTTCAGTATTTTTTTGGGTCTCCTTTAGCAAGTCATTGACTTGTTTTTCATGGTTTTCTCACATCCTTCTTATTTCTCTTCCCAATTTTTCCTCTACTTCTCTAACTTGCTTTTCCAAATCCTTTTTGAGTTCTTCTATGGTCTGGGGCCAGTTCATGTTTTTCTTGGAGGCTTTGGTTGTAGGCTCTATGACTTTGCTGTCTTCTTTAGGCTGTATGTTTTGGTCTTCTTTGTCACCAAAGAAAGAATCCAAAGTCTGAGACTGAATCTGGGCGCGTTTTCGCGTCCTGGCCATATTCCCAACCAACTAACTTGACCCTTGAGTTTTTCAGTGGGGTATGACTGCTTGTAGATTACAGAGTTCTATGTTCTACGTTTGGGGGGGAGGTGCCAGCTCTGTCAGAGCCGCACTCCTCCTTCCCCAAGGACCCCCAGTCCAGACTGGGCTCAGATCTTCGGCAGGCTGTGCACCCCTGCTGTGATCCGCCACTTAATTCCCCCCACCAGGTGGGCCTGGAGCCGGAAGTAACAACAGCTGTAGCTGCCCCACCTCCGCTGCCCCCGGGGCTGGAAGCCGAACCGCGAACTCCTTCCACTCCCGCAGCTTTTCCCACTAACCTTCTCCATGGTCTTTGGTGTTTGTGGGTCGAGGGGTCTGGTAACTGCTCACGTATTCAGGGCGCTAGGGCCCCCTCCGCCCGGCTTCTGGACTGGATTGTCCACGCCGCTCAGGCTGGGCTCTGCTCCACTCCGTTCCCAGCTCCCAGCTCCCAGCTAGCAGCTCCCAGCTCCGTGTGGAATAGAGCTCACCCAGAGACTATCCGGGCTGTCCTGGGCTGGAGCCCTGCTTCCCTCTGCTGTTCTGTGGGTTCTGCCGTTCTAGAATTGGTTCAGAGCCATTTTTATAGGTTTTTGGAGGGACTCGGGTACGGAGCTCACTCTAGTCCGTGCTTACCAGCCACCATCTTGGCTCCGCCCCCTCTTGTTGTGTTTTTTTTTAAAATAAGTTATAATGATGATTCCTTTGCATTTTCCTTCTTACTGCTCCAAGTCATAGTCTGTTAAAACCAAATAACCTCTTAGTAGCTAAGTCAACAGAAGGCAAAATACTTCTAAGTCTTAGCCAGTAAATCTTTAATTTCAAGTATTGGGCTATAGATCAGAATTTTAGCTTAATAGAAAAGTAGAAAATACTCCTTTTGACTTTATTAACCTCTTTGCTCAGTGATCTGGCTTCATGTTCTCTTACTTGGGGTTGCATTAAGTTTCTTACTTGTGAAGGTAATTTAAGCCACACATTTACACTAAATCATTCACAACTGAGTTTTTTTTTTTCCTGGAAGGGAAATAATCTTTCTGATATCAACATGGGTTTGTCTTTACTGAGAAAATTTCAGGGGTTTATACTTTCATCTTTACAATAATAATGGGTGTGATGTATTTCTCTTTGTTAAAGAACACTTTTCCACTCAGGAAGAACCTGTCTCATCTGCAAGAAACAATTGTAGGAAACAATCTGTTTCGACTTGATGGATTGGGAAAATCCAATTTGTTGCATGTACTAAAGTTGGTGTGTAATTCATGCCCTTTGTACTGATCCTTCAGAATGTTAAATACAGAAATTTGTGAGCTAGAATATTCTGTTCGGTTGTTATTGTTCAGTCATTTCCATCACATAGGACTCTTCATGACCCCATTTGGGATTTTCTTGGCAAAGATACTGAAGTAGTTTGCCATTTCCTTCTCCAATTTATTTTACAGATGGGAAAATCGAGGCAAACAGAGTTAAGTGACTTGCCCAAAGTCACACAGCTAGTAGTTCTGAGGTCACATTTGAACTCAGGCCCTACTGATTCCAGGGCCATCATTCTAGCCACTGCACCACTCAATTGTTAAGGAGTTAATCCCAAAGTATGTGTTAAATGATCCCTTATAGACAAGAAATAGATCTGTGCAAGTGGAGGCATTTCTTATCCTAATGTTCTCTTTAAGCACTTGATAATCTTGGCTTTCATTTTGCTGACTAATCTCAGTTTGGAACTTTGGTGTAGACTGAAACTGTACTTCTAGGATCTGTGGTTTAACTCCCTTCACTGAAGATCACAACCTGTCTATCATTTTACCCTAGATAATTACCTGAAATTCACAAAGGTCAAGTGACTTGTCCATGATCACACAAGCTAGTAGGTATCATAGGCAAAATTTGAACCTAGGTCTGCTAGAGACAGGACCACTAAGAATTGAACCAAATATTTGACAAATGGATTGGTACGTAGTACAGTGTGCATCCCTTTTGTTAGCCAAGCAGAAATGGGGAACTTATGGCCTCGAGGGCACATGTGGCCTTCTCAGTCCTTGGGTGCGGCCTTTTGACTGAGTTCAAGTTTTGCAGAACAAATCCTTTAATTAAGGGGATTTGTTCTGTGAAGTTCGGGTTCATTCAAAGGGCTGCACTTGAGGACCTAGAAGGCCACATTTGGCCTTGAGGCCTCAGGTTCCCCACCCTTGGAATAGACTCTCTTTTGCATATACTATGATTTCTGTGATAACTATATTTTGCATATGTGGCACAGCTTGAATCCCCATCTTTGCTTTTGAATTAAAATAGTAAACTTTTTGGTGAGCAATGAAGTATTAGAGTGATGGGCAATTTTATAGATTATATTATAATACAGTAGCACTGTATATAGTTAATAACAGTGGTTTCATCACATACTGGTTCCTACTTGTTCAACTAAAATTTTAGGACAGAAGGTATGGTGTCATTTATTTTACCCAAGGTCTAGCATCTCAGTCACTAACATGAGTTTAATTATGAAACATGACCATTGCTTATAAAATTGCATTGTATTGTATTATTTTTAACTTTTTTATGTCAGATGATATATACTTATTTTGCACAACAAGCATTTCGCAACTTTTCTGTAAAATATTCCTTTAGTCATTTGACTTAAATATCTGGGAACATTTAAAAAAATTAAACCTACACCTCAGTATTCCTATCCTTTCTTTCTTTCGAGCAAATGAGTTCTTGATCAAATAGGCCGTGAAATCCTTTGGCCTCCTCAAAAAATTCTCTACCATTCTTTGTTCTTGTTTGGAGAACAGAAATCAACAGAAGAATCCCCACCTCTCTAGTCACCTTCCAGATGAGACTCAGAGGTATAGAGATCTCTATATTATATATGACACTGTAATGTTGGCAAATGTGAATGAGCTGGGGGAGGTACACTGGCATATCCCAGAGATGAGAGTCTCTGATGGAGAATCCTCCAAGAGGGAGATTAGGGAAGATTTTCTGCCTTCTCCAAGGGGCAGATTCTCTGAACATTATTTTAATGAAACCATTCACCTTGTTAATTTTTGTGTTAACTTGTGTTTTTTCCTTTGTTAGAAACTTTTTCCAAGAAGCATGTAATGTCCCTGAACCTGAAGACAAGTTTAATATTGATGAATATACAGACATGGTCACAGTCAGCAAACCCATCATATATATATCAATAGAAGAGATCATCAACACTCATTCCGTAAGTAAAAAGGGAGTAGCTTGGCATGAAAAATGACCAGGGCTGTCAGTGTATTTTTTTCAGCTGTCCTTAGTTTTTAGGGGGGCTTTTGGTTTGTTTTTTGGGAGGGTGGATATTAGAGGAAACGTAGTTATTTTAACAGAAGTTTTGTGTTTATGTATACATAAACCCATGTCATTTTCTCTTTATTCCCCAAATTTCTTGACCATAAGCCTTCCTATTCTTGTTCCTTTGTAAATTTCATTTCCTAAATAATTAGGTACAGTTGCTGATATTTTTATACTGCCTAGTTAAGAGATCAGATTGTGAATGTGTAATTTCATGGAGAAACTCTCTCCTTTCTTCATTGCTACACCCTTTATATCCCCCACTAGAAGGAACCAGATCCACCCTTTAACTTACCCTGCCTTTTAATCCTCTCTGGACTTGGTCATTGTCTCCCTGACAGATAAGAACTTTCCTCCATTCAGGAGGTGGAGAGTAGAGGCAACATCCTAACCCTGTTACCAACAGCCCACAGGGGATCTTCTCTTTTTCTAAGGCAATACCTTTGGCATATACATATGACTACTGGGCTCTATCTGTCAGCTTCATATATAAATGTCATCATCAACAAATACTTGTAAAGAACTGTGATGGGAGAGCATAACTAATTTCCCTTTTACACATTTTTAAAGGAGAAAGTGACTCCTTTGGTGAGATTTTTTTTAAGATATTGAGGAATTTTTTTAAGAAAAAATAGAGACAACTTTATTTACTAAATACTTTTTATTCCTAAAGAGAACCTTCTCCCAAATTTCTTTCTGGGATGCTTAATGCAGTTGCCCTTTATATTGAAAGTCAAGTATAGAACAGGTAACTAAAAATCATAGATAATAATGAAATGTCATTGTGTGCAGCTGTAGTCTCACCTTCCCATCAGTGAGGTTTGAGTGACATCTACAAGAAAAAGACACAGTTGATCCATTCTATTTTTGCTTGATAAATTTTTTTTTGAATGAACTAAAACTTGTGGTTTAGGGGATAGACTGCATTCCGACTCTGGGTTCCTCTGTCTTCCAAAGATATCACAAGGAAATTAACTGATGCTCTCATTGCTCTCTTAAAGTGTTGGTCAGCAGGGGAATACCTCCCATCACTCACCCTGCCAAGCCATATCTACTTATTATATATAAATTGTGAGTCCTTTGGGGACCCTAAATGCTTTTCGAGGTGTCTCTTTCCATTTTGTTCGTTGCCACAGCTCTGTGTGACTAGCTGAAAAAGTGAGCTGCATAAATTGGATAAAGAGGATTTGCTTCTCTTCTAAAAGTTCCTCTAAACATTAGAAGGCATGTAGAGTAGTACAAAATTTCTAAAAAGAAAAATTTGTAGACAAGCAGGGGACTAATTCATGCAGGGCAGGGTCTGTATAGCCTTTTGACAATATTCTATTTTACTGGGAACAGTGCAACACAATGGCTACATGATGATGAGGGAAATAGCCATAAATCCAATTTAACAACAATTTATAAAACACCTGCTATGTGCCAGGCACTGTATTAGGTACTGAGAATACTAAGACAAAAACAAGTACTTATCTTCAAGGAAATTGCATTCTTTCCTGAGGGAACGCAGGAAGGATGGAAAGGAAGGAAGAAAAAGGAAGGAAGGTGTAACAGCAAGCACCCTAGCATACACAGGATGGCCTGCTAGCACAGGTTCTTTGATCTGTTTTACTAGAAAAGATGGATTTGTAAGAGGTCAACAGTCTTCTTTAATAACATTCACTAGTTCAGGGCAAAAGTCAGCAGTCTGAATGTCAGAGAAAATACAAGCAGAGAAATTAGCATAAAGACCAACAGACAGGGCTCTGACTGCCTGATCAAAGCAATATTGCTGTACACTTCACATACATCCCTGGATCGATAGAGCCTTTACATCTGAGCAGTTGAGGGGTCCGAACATAGGGCTACTCAGAGTCTCTACCAGGAAATCACAAGGTCCTTCTCATAAGTGAGCCCCCAAAGCAAAACCTCCCTTCAGGGCGTGTGTGTATATATATATATGTGTGTGTGTGTGTGTGTGTGTGTGTGTGTGTATGTATATGTATATGTATGTGTGTGTATATGTATATGTATATATACATACAGGTATATGTATATATAAACATCTATACGTACATACACATATGCATATATAATACACACATACATGTATACATATATGCATACGTACGTGCATGCATACATGTATACACACACACATACACACACACATACACACACTTCTGGATAATAGGCTCAGAGCCAGAAAGCATCACAACCTTCATGACTCAGTGCCTAATTAGCTTAGTACCAGCAGGTGTGAAAGCCTTCCTACAAGTAAGCCTCCCCTAAACAAGCTCCTCCCCCAGTGGGTCCATGTAAGGCCTATTAATAGGCAGAGAAGATCTTATATCCCATCAACATTACAGAAGGAAGGCAAGAAAGAAGGAGGAAGGGAGGGAAGGATTAAGTGCTTCCTATGTGCCAAGCACTGTGTTAAGCCCTTTACAAATGTTATCTCACTTGATCCTCATAGCAATCCTAGGTGATAGATGCTACTGTTACCTTCATTTTATAGTTGAGGAAAGTGAGACAAACAGTAATTAAGTGACTTGCCCAGTGTCACCTGGCTAGGAGGAGTCTGAGGCTTGGACTCAGGGCTTCCGACTCCAGACCCGAGTTCTATCTATACCACTTCGCTGTCTAACAAATGATAGGAGAAGGGGTAAGAGGAGAGGCGAATGAAGGGAGACTTCTTAAATGAGGATATTACCTAAGCAAGCTGAACCTTGAAAGAAGATGAGATTTGTGAGTGACAGAGTGGTGGAGAGAGGGCATATTATACAAATTCATAAAAGCAGGAGAGGGTATATTTAGTTAATAGGAACAGCTAATAGTTCAATATGGCTGGAAAGTTGTATTGTGGTAGCAGGGGTGGGGGGAAAGCAAAAGGAAATGAAGCTGGAAAGGCTGGAACTCAATCCTGGAAGACTTTGAATGCCAGGATGAAGGGTCTGCATTTGATCCTAGAAGCAATAGAGACACTGGAAGTTTTTAAGGAGAGTTGCACAGACATTACCAGTGCCTCAGAAGTCCCGTCCAATTATTGGGATTTGGTGATTCCCCAAATAAAAGGGATACCCTTTCAGAATATGAGAAATTGTTCATCTTACACAGTTGTGCAGTACATATATTATTAAACATGACTCTTCAGCGTAATGGGGATAGAACACAAAATCTTCATGGTATGCATATTTACGTGCATCCTAAAGGCAAGTAATCCCTTCCTCCAAGAATGCAACTAGGGACTGTTTTAGAAAAAATATCCAAATCCAATCAATTTTTAATTCTTGATTTAAGGGGGATTTTGTGTGTGTGTGTGTATGTGTGTGTGTACCCACACACACTGAAGAAAAAAACCTAGTAAATTGTTTTTCTCTGTGGAATATTATTCCTGTTAATAGGAATTTGGTACAGAAGCAAAATCATGTGAAGCATATTTAGGTACTCACTTGGATTCCATTGTGTTTTAAGCTGGAAGCAGAAATTAAAAAGGAAGTATGGTTTGGAAGGAGTGCTATTGTGCAAATGGTCTCTTTTAGATAAGAAAGCATACAAATAGAGACACTTTTGTATCACAATTCACTGCCTGAGTTCATTTGGCCTTTGACAAGCTGGTGTCTTTAAAACAGAGCCCACCCCTCCCACCCCCAGAAGAAACTTTTCAAATACTCTATTTGTCAGACTACAGGATATTAATCCTATAGTTATATCTATATTCTATTACTCTAGTGTTCTAATACTCCTGTAGTTCTTTATAGGACAAAAATTCTATAGTCTAAGAAATTTTCTTATCCTAGCTATCTATCTATTATCCACTTTAGGGGATAGGATCAATCAGCAGGTATTATTTAGCATCTACTATATGCCAGGCACTGTACTAGCCACTGACTCTTAAGCACAGCAGGGATAGAATGTAAAATCCTCACTGCATGCTTGTTTACATGCATCCTAAAGGCAACTAATTCCTCTCAAAATGCAACAGGGAACTGTTGTAAAAGAAATATTTAAGTCTAATCAATTCTTAATCAATAACAGAAACTAAAGCTGCATTGCAGACAAGAATTGGGCATGTAGCTCAACAGCATACCCCTCATTCAACTCACACCATGTTATGTAGCTCTTGTATGCAGACCACCAGGAGAGTTGGCAGTGTATTCCCTTTGTGTAGGCACCATATTTCTACTGATTTTAGACCCTCTTCCTGATGGAGAAAAACATCACCCAATCACATGTTATCTAGATCCATAAAGTTAAAAAAAAATGGAACATCTGTTCTGCAAAGTTGGTAGCAAGGCTAGAACAGGAAACTTTGTTAACTGAAATACTTAAATAAGGTCTGATAGCAACACTGTGCATTTCTGTATCCTGCTACTACTTTTGCTGCTTCCTTGTGAACTAAGAGAAAGGGAAAAAAAAGTCTCTTTTCACTTCCATCCCCCACATTCAAGTTCTCAGCTACATTTAATAGAAGTAGTATGTCCAAAAAAAACCTAGGAAATGGACAAAGTATTGGGTGGCAGGTTAAGAATTAACTCATATGACTTTTGTCTTTATGTCTTTTTTTTAATATTAAGCTACTATTAGAACACCAAGATGCAATTGCTTCTGAAAAAGAGGACCCCCTGAATGAGTTGCTAGAAGGTCTAGGAGAAGTCCCTGATGTGGAATCTTTTCTTGGTAAGATTTTTTTTATCTAGTCCTGAATAAATGAATGAATGAATGAAGTATTTATTAAGTACTTAATATGTGTTAAGCATTGGGTATACAAATAGAAAATTCAGACAGGCCCTGCTCTCAAAGGCTTCACATGCTAATGTAGAGACAAAAAGCACATGGAAGTTTCAACTGAAAGGTCCCAAAGTTCTTAGGGAGCAACAAGAAAGCAGATAATAATGCCCCTTCCTTAGTATCATTTCCACTGATAAAATCATTTCAGTTTATACTGTGGAAATATTTGACACTGGGCTGTAAGTTTTGCTATTCCAAATGCTTTTAGGGTCCTGAGCTGTCGTCTCCATCAGGGTCTGAGAGAGACGATGGTCAAGATGTTAGTGATAGTATATGCCCATCTCCTCTTCTGCTTTAAGGTTCTTCGATGCTTTGGAGAGGCTGGCTTGACTATTCTATCAGTCATCTTCTGGTTTTCTGTCCTGTTACAGATCAAGCTATAGCAGAAAGGATATATCATTAAATTTCTGATACGCACAATAGGGCAACCCTATTCAGACCCATTATTTTATGAATTGGTATTCTGGGTATTACACTGTTTCTGATAATTCACATGCACAGACAGACACACGCCCCAAAAGTCTTTTAAAAAAAAATTTCAGCCATTAAGAACCAAGGTTTTAAGATTAGTATTTTCATAGAGTTATTATAGCATTTTTTCTTTGTAAACTGGCTTTGTTGTGTGATTTTTATAGTAATGCAAAGAGATAAATGTCTCTAAAAGTACCCATAGGAAACTGAAAGTCATTTTCAGATAGATATATGAGAAAATGATTCGTTCAAAAACATTCTCAGTAATTGGATAAGAGTTTATCTTTTCCAGAAATCCTTTTCCATATACATTTTGGTAATCATGCTATTGTAATAAGTAAGTGAGCTAGCAGAATAAAATCTTTGTTTTTCCTACAGGGGAAGGAGCTGTTGGTCCCAATGACCCTAACAAGGAAAATACACTAAATCAACTCTTGAAGACTGAAATTTCACTTTCACTGACTAGCAAGTATGATTTAAAAGGAGAAGATATAGATCTCAAATGCCTCATGATAATGTAAGTAATTTTTGTTTGCAATGTCCATGGTTTCATGTACTACATGTGAATTTTAAATTGTGAGACTTATAGCTAAATTCTAAGGGAAAAAACCCATACATTTAAAAATACATTGTCTTCATATATTAGTCATTCTAGTCAATTCACTAATTTATATTTTAAATTAAAATTACCGTTATTGGGTTTTTTAAGCTGTTCTTTCTAATATGAGCAAGTAACCTTCGTTTACCTTTTCGCAAAGCTTTTTTAATTTATTAGGTAGCTTGTATTATGGGTTGAAATGTCACAAAGAGCCCAGAAACCTCTTTCAAATCCATTTTCTAGAGCATTGCTTGAGTGACCTGAGGCTAGGATGACAAAAAAAAATTTTTTTTTAATATCCTACTCTCAAGGCGTTTGTATTCTATGGGGTAAGGGTAGGCCTAACTTTAACTTGGTGTTTCATAATATCGTGGTCCTGCTTTTTGAACCCTCATTCCTAATGTTAACAGTCTTAAGTGGGAATCTTGTCTCTTCAACAAAGTGAGCATGGGACACAAGATTCTCCCACCGTATGTATGCTTAAGGGCATCTTAAAGGCAAAGAATTCCTCCTTTTCTCCCCAGAATGCAACAGGGAACTGTTTTGATCATTCACTTAAACATCTTTCAGGGCATCACATTTCCTCATTCATAAGAATTAGGTAGTTTGAGTAGATGAGACCTATGGTCCCCTTAAACTAAATCCTATGATCCTGTACTCATTTAATGGAAACTAGTTGTTTTCCAAAGAAAGCATGATCTCAAGAGGACGATATTCACAATGGCCACAATAGTGTGAATGAAAACAATACTAAAATTAATAAAAATCATGCCTAGTATTCATATGACACTTTAGGGTTGGCAGAACATTTTAGAAATGCTACCTCATTTTACCCTCACAACAACCCTGTCCCCCATTTTATAGATGAGGAACCTCGGGTAAATAGAAGTTAAACAAGTTGCCCAGGGTCATCAGTGTATGAGCCTGGATTTGAACCTGGGTCTTCCTGTCCCCATATCTAAAGCTTTATCCACTGTGCCACCTAGCTGCCTAGGCAACTAAACCATCAGTTGTAATGACCAGTCTTGGTCGTGAAGAAGAGATGGTGAAATTGATTTCCCTCCTCTTGGTAGAGAGGAAGGAAACTACAGGAGCTGAATTGCTTATATACATATATAGATATAGATATTGGTATTGATACATACACACACACACACACACACACACATGCAGAGTCAGATGGGATCTCTTTCTTGATCAGTTTTGCTTATCTGTTTTCCATGGTTACAAGGGAGGGTGTGATGGAGAGAAGTGTATATATCAGCAAATGACTTTTTAAGAGACATCATTGAAACAACCGATGCCTCCCTCGTAGATCCCTCTGTGGATGTCTCTGCTGTGCTTGACCAGGATTTATGTATTTGTTCTAACACTTTAATGTTAAGCCTATGATGGTTTTATGCTTCTAGTTATGAGACTATTCAGCGACGCTGTCAGTGTAAGATGTGATTGTTATTAGAATATGCTAACGGATCAGTCATCTTACTGATATGGATGCTGCCGCCATCTTTGCCAGCCCTGCCTGTGTGATTCTTGTCCCTTTCTTCCCCTCGGTTCTTCAAAAGGGGTCCGCCCTCAGGGGTGGCCTTCCTCACTTTCTCTTGACAACACAAGGTTATCCACTATTATCTCTCACTCTTGCCACAAGACCAGCCCATCTTCTTTTTCAATCATATATATCTTTGATGACATCCTTTTCCTTCATTGTCCTCTGAGTGATTTTTTTTTTTCAGGGAGCACCTGACCTGTGATAGAATAGCACAGGAAAATTCCCTCTACTGATATAGGCTAGCACCTGCTCTGTAATTTATAATCTTAAAGAGTAGCCTAGGGCACCAAAGGGTTAAATAACCTGCCCAGGGTCATATACACAGTATATATAAGAGGCAGGACTCCAGTCCGGTTCTCCCTGACTTCAAAGCAGGATTTCTATCCACTACACTACATTGCATCTCACCTCCAAGTAATGGGGCTTATTTTTAATTCTTCAGAGAGCCTAATGTATTTCGTTAATTTGGCAGCCACTAAAAATCCTGGAGCAAACAATGAAAGTTATTTTTGAATTGCTGTTCAGTCATGTCCAAGTCTTCATGACCCCATTTGGGATTTTCTTGGCCAAGATACCGGAGTGGTTTGCCATTTCCTTCTCCAGCTCATTTTACAGATGAGGAAACTGAGGCAAACAGGTTAAGTGAGTTGCCAGAGTCATTCACACAACTAGTAAGTATCTGAGGCTAGATTTGAAGTCAGGAAAATGAGTCTTCCTATCTTCAGGCCTGGCATTCTTTCCGTTGTGCCACCTAGTTGCCCTTTGAAAATTATTACAAAGCATGTCATTATGCCATAACTGATAATAATACACCCGTCATAGCCAAGAGGAAAATTTAGTCAACAAAAGGGTGTAGTGGCCACCAATTAAAATGTAAGAGAAATTTACCCTGGTTATTGCCCCTCTCTGTCCATGTGACCTTGAACCACTGAGTCAGCTTCCCTCATGCCCAGTTCTAGAAAATAAGGGAATTGAACGCTTACTTTAAGCTCTAAAATTCTCAGATCTTGTGATCACATTTCTTTTCTGTGTATACACTGGATGAATAGGGAATTTCAGTGTCGGCCATTAGCTTTTTTGTTGATTCAATAGCAATAGAATTGTAGAGCTGGAAAGGCATTAGAAGTCATCAGTTAAACCTCATTTTACACATAAGGAAACAGACCTTGCAAAGAGGGGACAAAGGTTTGTCCCAGGTCACATTTAGTAACCAAAATTAATGATAGTGGCCATAGGTCAATGAAATATTTGTCTTAATACTTTGACAAGATCCTCAGCTCACATCTGGGGTCTCAATGCTATTTTTACAGGAGAAGGGCCCAACTAATCTCATTGAGTAAAGAAGAGCTTGTTTTCCAGCTAGTACCCAGAATTATAGCATTGGTACCCTCTATCCTTTAAACTCTGCCTCCCTGGGTTTCATCATCTTATCTCACATTATCACCACTAAAGAAAGCAAGCTTTTTACTTTGTTGGACAGTTAAGATACAGAAATGGTCTACCTGATGAGCTGTATGACCTTGGGCAAACAACTTGACATCTTTGGTTCCCGTTTTGGTTTTTTTTTCCAATATGAATTAAGAGAGAAATGGAGTTATGGCAGATGATCTTGATTATATCCAATCTGTAACATTCTGTGAATCACCCTATTTGTTTTTTTTAATATGAATAGAGAAATGGATTTATGTCAGATGATCTTGATTACTTCCAATCTGTACCATTCTGTGAATCATCCTAAAACCTTAAAAGACTGAAAAAAAAATAACCACATTTTAAGTGGAGTCCAAGCCAGCACTGGCTCTTAAGTCTAGATTATATACTAGGTTGGATCTTAGTGGTTTATAGACCCAGAGACCTAGGCAGAGGACTCTCTCTCAGAGCATGATCTTTAAACACTTGAATATATTCATCACTTTATTGCTAGACCAGCACAGTCACTAAATACTAAACTTGTATGACATGAGATATTTAAAATACATTCTACTAATGGTCTTTACTTCTTACAGGCTACTTAGCTCCCTTCTCTCAGTGTGTTCTCTCCCAAGATCTTGCTTAAAAATGCTTCTCTAATCTAGTGGAAAATTCCACCATCCTGTCCTGATCTCAAAATCACTTCCTTTTTTCCCAAAAGCAATATAACATCCAGGGTCTTGAGCAGCTTAGGCCCCCCTGCAAAACAGCTAGTCCAAGCCTTGTGAGAACAACTGTCACATATCTGAGAGAAAAGAACAAAAGGAGTTGGTGGTTGTGAGTCATCCTTAGCTGTCTGAATGTTCCCAGTAAGTCATCATGTCTTAAGCATTTTTCCTGTGTCACACAATCCAGATTTAGGCAGTCTACCCAACTGACATAGTTCCATGATTTTTTTTTTGTTTTCTTGGGCAAAGTACATTCATGTACATGTTCGGATCTCTGTGGTTGTGACATCTAGGCTTCAAACTATGTTGAAACATTCCCATAGTTACCTTTATTTCACAGGTGTTGATTGAGCACTTGCTGTTCACAAGGCACTACTGTGTTCTGCCCTCTTGGAATGCAGAGTTCAGTGAAGGAGATAAGTAAAAATAGCAGACATTTATTTTGCACCTACTGTGCGCAAAATACGAAAAAATGCCTGATGGCTCAAATAAACTGTTCTGTGCCTGGCCTGAGGAGGGGGAAGTTCTTGAGCATTAAAGAAGGCTTCGTGGAGGACATAAAATACATGGGAGGTGAGGGTTAATGGACAAAGATGGAAGTAGGAGGGCATTCCTGGCATGGAAGACAATCTGATCAGAAGCCTGAAAACCCAGCATAATATGGCTGACTATTTAGAGTGTGTGGAGTGGGATTATATGAAAAAAACCTGAACTAGTCAGATGGTCCTACATTGTGGAGAGGGCTTTGAATGACAGGCAAGGGAGTTCTACTTTTACGTAGTAGACAACAGGAACAAGATTGATGCGTAAGAAAGATTATTCTGGCAGCAATGAAAAGAGTAATTTGGAAGAGCAAAGAGAAAGTGGAAGTAAGAAAGCCTTTAGAGATAGTTATAGGTTCACAAGATCAGTGTAGCTCTGTAAGTGACCTCCAAGGTCATGCAGATCAATCCCCTCATTTTAACAGGTGGGGAAACTGAGACCTAAAAATATTAAATGACTTACCCAAGGTCACACAGGTGGGTATCAGAGGTGAAATTTAAGCCAAGTGCTGTGATTCCAGGTTCAGTTATCTTTCCATGGTAATGAGGTTTTGTACTATGAAGGTGGCTGTGGGAATAAAGAAGAAAAGCTAGATGGGGAAGAGATAGTAGTGATAGCGTCAATGAGACTTTATAACAAATTGGTTACGAGAAGTGAAGGAACAAGCCGTAAGCTGCCAGCATGGGAAACGGATGCTTACTACAACTATTATTTAACCTCCATGGGCCTCTGTTTCTCATCAGTAAAAATGTAGGCGTCAGCCTACATGGCCTAGTAGGTCCTTTCCATCTCTCTGGCAACGATTCTATGAGACTTGGATAAATGGTGGCACTATCAGTGGAAACAGTAAAATCAGAAAAAAGAGTGTGTTTGGAGAGGGAAGATGATAAGTTTCTTTTTGGGCATAATTGCATTTGATATGCTGGAAACACATGCCTGTGGGGATGTCCTTTTGGAACCTCCAATGGGTCTAGACCTCAGAAGAGACATCAGGACTGGGGACAAGATTAAGGAGTCGTCTGTGTAGAGGAAGTTATTGAATCCAAAGAGAGGAAATGAGATCACTAACGGAAAGAGTCTGGAGAGAGACTATAAGAGAACCAAGGAGAGTTCTTTGAGCAGTACCCACATTAAGGAATCAGGAAGAGGATGAGTAATTAGGGAGGTGTAGGAGAATAGCCAAGAGATTATAATAAGAAGTGACATTCACATGCCCCTTTAAAGTTTGCAAAGCACTTGACATGCAATATTTTGTTTGATCATCACAACACCCTTGTAAAATACTATATGTGTTGTCATGCCCATTTTATAGATGAGGAAACTGAGGATGAAAAAGAGGTTGAGTGACTTCCCCATAGTCATACAGCTAATGAGTATCTGAGGGAGGGGTTAATCTCACTCAAAGTGAGAACCTGAAAAGCCCTTAGCCGGGAAGGGCCAGGGTCTCCTAATGTACCCTGAGCCATCTCCCATCATCCTGGTGAATATCAGGCCACTGGAACCAGATGGCTCTGGAGGAAAAAGTGAGGCTGGTGACCTTACACAGCCTGCCCTCCCTCAAATCAAAGTCAACTGCAAGTTGTGTCATCATCTCCCTGATGTCATGGTCCTCTTTGAAAACAAAAGACAAATACAGCAGCAGCAATCTGAGGGAGGATTTGAACTCAGGCCTTCCTGACTCCCTATTGCACCTCTCTCTCCACACTATGACACTACCACACTTAAAAATGTCCCCAGAGCCAAATGAGGAGAGTTTTTCTACTAAGGGGAGTATGATCAGCAACATAAAAAGAGGCAGAGGAACTAAGGAGGATGAGGACTGGAAATTAGAAAGTTTTTGCGGCATTTCAGAGAGCAGTTTCAGTAGACTGGTAAACACTGGAGCTGGAGAACAAGGGGTTAAGAGAGAATTGGTAATGGAGAAGTAGAAATATAGTTATTGTGCTCTTTCGCCCAAAGCTTAACTGTGAAGAGGAGGAGAGAAATGGAGTCATGAGGCTTTCTTTTTTTTGAAGGATTAGGGACATCCAAATACAGTTTCATGGAAAGAGAGCAAGATTGGAGGTATAAGAAAGGGTCTGACTGCTGGAGCCAGGGTCCTTAGGGAGCATGGATAGGAAAGAAAGGATCAGAGCCTCAAGTAAGGATTGTCCTTAAGAAGGAGTACAAGTATCTCTTTCTCAGGTGACCAAAGGAAAGGAAGAAAGAAAGGGTCACGATGCTGAGAATGCTGTTCTTCCATCCAAGGAGATTGAGGAGCGATCAGACAGAGAGAAGTGTCAGAAAAACACAGAGAGGAAGGAGTATCCAGGGGGGAGAAGGAAGTCAAAAGTGTCACATGCTAGAGTGGTCAGAAAGGAAGAGGACTGAGAAAAAACCATCAAATTTGTCAATTAAGAGCTCATTGGTCACTTTGGAGAGAGCAGTTTCGGTTGAGTGATAAAGTCCGGTTTTTTTTTTTTAACCCATATCAGACTTTACATTTTTCCATAATGGATTTCATCTTACTAGATTCAGCCCATCCAGTCAAAATCTTTTTTGAAACCTGACTCTATCATCCATCGTGTCAACTCCTTTATTCAAGTTATTGGTGAAAATGTTAAGCAGTTCAGGGCCAAGGATGTATCTCTGGAGCATTTCAATAGAGACCTCCTGCCAAGTTAACATCGAGCTACTAGTCACTAGTCTTTGAGTCAAGCAATTCAACCAGTACTGAATACATTTAGTTGTATTATCATGTAATCCAAATGTCCCCTTCTTATTTGTGTATATGTCTCAAGCATCCTACCTAGATTATAAGCTCCCATCAGGGCAAGAATGGCATTATCTTTGTTCCCACTACAGTGCCTTACACAAAGTTGGCACTCAAAAATCATTTGATAAAATGTCATGCTAAACTTACCCCCAAAGAAGAAATAAGAAAATATATTTTCCTCTAATCTTTTTCCCCCACTTAATAGTATTAAATGGGCTGGCAAGAGTTAGTCCTAACACGTGTCCAAAGGCAACAAGAAAATATAATTTCATAGGAGACGTTAACCATCTCTCATTACACTGCTCATATTGAACATAAGCCAAAGAAGACTATTGAAATATTGTATCTTTTATACCAACATTTCTTGAAGAAGTCAAGAAGGTAGAAGAATTCTATACAGACCTCAATAAAACTCTCCAAATTAAATAGGCATCTACTTTAGGACTTCAGTGCACTAGAAGGCTTCAGCAAGGATAGCAAAAAAAAGTTGGAAAATTTAGCTTCAGATGAAGAAACCAAAAAAGGCTAAAGTCTTGTAGAAGTTTCACATCTCTGTATCTTGAATATTTTAAGAAAAGAGATTCAAAAGATCCTAGAAATGGGCAGCAGCAAATAATATCATTAAAAATGAAATTAATTAAACTTGAATGGACAGGAAACAACTTGCTACTGATATGGGAATCATTTCTGAATCAACTACCTCATACAGACCAACCACCAAAATAGAAGCAAATAAAATAGAAGCATACAGAGCAACCAAAATAGAAGAAAATAAAAATGAAAAAGATAAAGATTTGCCTCAACTGAAGCAAATCTAATCTGAACTGTATGAATAAGTGTTTTTCTCCCTGCACCTCTATTCTCATCAGGAATAGATATAAGAACAGACATTGACAATGAGAAAAAAATCAATGAAGCCCAGAAACCATCTCAGCTAGCAAAAGACATGATTTTTCTCTGCTAAATGGAGAGGGATTGCTGATACAAATACAACCATTTTTAGAATATAAACTTGTTTGTAAAATCTTACAGAAGAAAACATTGGAAGGTTAATAAACATTATTGTCTTCTAAAACAGAATCAGTAGAGGTTAAAAAAATACGTTTACAAAAAGGTTCGTGAGAAAACTCAATTAAGCAAATCCATCCCAAAGGTGATTTAGGGGAAAAATCAGGAAGAGTATAATCAACAAATAAAAAATGGAAATAATGTGTAAAAGATTTCTGTAACAAATATCTTTCTCTATTATTGACAGTGGAGTTACCATATTTGGACTCTTACATCCCTTTAAACCCCTCAGTGATGTAGAAAAAAGTAGAAATAGTATTACTGAAAACATAATTGAGAAAGGCAGCTGTACTAGACCACATATATGCAGAAGTCTTCTAATATGCTCAGTATGATGCCTTTTTGAGGGTACTTAGGGATCAACTTTCAATCTGAAAGAGAGAAGGGTGTGGAGTGCTTGGGGAAAACAAATCATGGATCAAGAAAATATCGATAACTGCCAATGCATATGCCAAGTTTCTTTTATCTCCAAGAGAATAATCTTCCTATGTAGCAAGGACATTTTTGATGAAGTTACAAGAAGAAAACAGGTGGGCTTCCACGAGTCTATAGAAGTTCATAGACTGCATCTTTATAATCACTCAGTTGACTGACAGATGCAGAGCATATAGGTATCTATTTTGTTAGAGCAAAAGAGAACCTTAAAAGCTTCTCCTTCAACAAGGCATCTCATAGCTATATGTTAACATCATATGAGATTCTTTGAAAGCTATTAACCTTCTGATTACTAATATTAGGTGATTTAGAAATAAGGGAAGATATATGCTCCACAAAGGTGTTTGTAATGGTCCTAGAAGATGTCCCACATAGAATCTAAATGAAAGAGGGATTGATTCTCTCTAGAGGGAGACATCCTCCAGATGTTTCTATTTGCTGATAAAATTGTGTTGGTAGCATCAGATTCTGGAATACTGTAGAATCTCCTGAATGAGATCCATAATTCCTTTGGTCTAATTATCCATACTTGGAAAAGTCGATCAAAAAAGATTACCCACTTTCCAGATCATCGTATGTAGTTTGCTGTTGATGAGCAACTGAACGAGACCCAGAAATAAGCAGGAAGAAGAGGGTAGATGGTGTCACCTTTGGGAAGTTGTATGGTGTTTTGAATGACCCCTAAAAATTCCTCTATTTAACCCTGGTATTCTGCCAGTGATACTATACAGTTCTGAGTCATACAATATCATTTTTAAAAAATGAAATTGATTAAATTTGTACAGAAAACAATTTGCTACTGATGGGGGAATTATTTCTGAATTGACTATCTCCATGCAGACCAATCACCAAAGAGCAACCAAAATCATTACTCCAAAGGGTCTAAGTTGCAGGTTACCCTTAGGTCAATGTGTGATCATGACTAGGCTGAAACATGTTGCCAGTAAAGAACTTCATGAGACAAGCAGAAAGGAGAAAGTGCACTTCCCTCCCCTTTGCGGAATGAAAAAAGCTATAGGTATGGTAGCTAGATGGTGCAGAGGGTAGAGGGCTGGGTCTGGAGTTAGGAAGACCTGAATTCAAGTCCACGTTCAGACACTTAATAGCTGTATGACCCTGTGTGAGTCACTTATTCCTGGTTGACTCAGTTTCCTCATTGTAAAATGAGATGGAGAGGGAAATGGCAAACCACTTCAGAAAACCTCAAATGGGGTCACAAAGAGTTAGACTGAATAACAACGACAAGTGGGTGTGGGATATTGCATGTACAATTAGACTGACTTAGCATGTTGGTTAGGTTTGCTGAATTGCTTCTCTTCTCCTGCCCCTTTTTTATTCTTTGTTATAAGAGATGGTTCTCTGGGTAGGGAAGAAGGAATGTATTTGGAAATCAGGGTGATATGAATGGAACGAATTATATAAAGTAGGTCTTTGGGAAGATGTATAACTGAAAAAGGAAATAGATCAGTCTTACAGCAAGATGGGGGTGGGGGAATAGTCAAGAGACAGCCTACATGTTCTGTTGACCTACAAAGCAATATCAGACTCTGGAAAAAGGCCCCTAGCATGCGGGGTGAGCCCCCAAAGAGGATTTATGGAAAAATACAGACAAGAATGATACAAGATGAAAATATGTGGATGGGTTATAAAAACAATGGTGTAATGGACAGTTTCTTAGACGTGGAGTCAAGACCTGAATTCAAATCATCTGACATTTTAAAAATTATTAATGTTAGGTCTTTTCCTGGCCATGACTACCACCATCCTCACCATTTCTATACCAATGCCTTATGGATCTTTTGAAGTACATACTTAATTATTCTGTGTCTTTTATTAGAAGACTTGATAATAGAGACTGTATCTTATTTGTATTCTCTCCAATGCCCCAATACCTAGTATAGTAATCTGAGCACAACAGCTGCTTAATAAATGTTTATTAAACTGGAGCTGCCTTTTTTTTAACTTAGAAAAATCATCATCTAAAACTATTCCTTAACTTTAAGGTACCAACTGGAGAAGGAAGAAATATCCTAAATGACTATCTAAAAAGTAGCTTCCACAGAAATCCAGGCAGTCTTCCACATGGTTGTAATTAGATCTTAGTGTCTCTTAGTGGATTATGTACTAAACATTCCCAGACATTTTCCCTGTCTTTCCTATATTTTAGGATCTTGGAACAAGATGAGGTCATTCTCTCCTGAAAAAAAAAATGCTAAATTTTTCATGTTTCTTGGTATTCAAACTTGATTTATAACCTGAAATTTTAAAAATCAAATTTGATCTCTTACATGATTTCTTACAGTTCTCAGAAATAAAAGTTGATTTCTTTAATTGTTGAGCTTATGATGTAAACTTATTACTATCATAATTGCCTATGTTCTTCTAAGTATGATAAACTTTTATGATAAATGGACATTCTATTTTAAACAGATTTTATATTTGTTTTTATACAGATTGGGTACATCTGCTATCATTTGTAAAGGAATTCATCATATATTTATATAATTGCGTGTGTGTCTGTGCGAACACATTTGAAAGGATTAAAGTTTAAGGCAACAGCAAGGAGAAATTATGAAAGCATAGACATAAGATTAAATCCATTTTTAGTTTAAGGAATCAAAAGGAAACTCTAGGAAACTTCTTTAGTAGTAAGGGAATCCATTCCCAAAAATAATGTTCCCATGTGGTTAAAAGTGAGCCTTGTACTTGGAATATACTGATGACAGACAGTCAGTACTTGCTTGTCCTTTATACTAAAAATTCTTCATTTCTTTGACCAGTGCATCTAATCCCTGATTAAGTAGGGATTACCAACTGACAGTGTGCAGAATGCTTCCTTCCAGGTCCATCAGATGATTTCACATGGGAAGAAGGGTAGCCAGAGGGAGCTTCTTGGCTCTTAACTAGCTAAAGCTGACCATATTTCTTTTCTCCCCCTCTTACTGAAGGGATCAATTCTTTTTTTTTTTTTTGGACATTCATTGTTTGAAATTTTGAGTTCCAAATCCTCTCCCCTCCTGCCCTTCCCCCACCCAAGCCAAGTAATATGATATCAATTATACGTGTGAAGTCACACAAAATCTATTTCCATATCAGCCATGTTGGGAGTGGGGGAAAGCAAGAAAAATAAGTTGAAAAATGTATGCTTCAGTCTGCACTCAGAGTCCATCAGTTCTCTCCCTGGAGGTAGATAGCATTTTTCATCATGGGTTCTTTGGAATTATCTTGATTTGAATGTCTGTCTTTCACAGTTGATCATCATTATGGTATTGCTCTTACTGTGTACAATGTTCCCCAGATTGTGCTCACTTCACTTTGAATCAGTTCCTATAAGTCTTCCTAGGTTTTTCTGAAACCATCCTGCTCATCATTTCTTATGCAATAGTATCATAATCATATACCACAACTTGTTCATCCATTCCCCAACTGATGGGCATCCCCTCAATTTCCAGTTCTTTGCCACCAATAAAAGAGCTGTTAGAAATATTTTTGTACATATGGGTCCTTTCCTCTTTTCTTTGATCTCTTTGGAATATAGACCTAATAGTGAGTCAAAGGGTGTGCAGAGTTTTATAACCCTTTGGGCATAGTTTCAAATTGTTCTCCAGTTCACAACTCTACCGACAGTTTTTCCACGTTTCTTCAAGAATTTGTCATTTTCCTTTTTTGTCATGTTAGCCAATCTGATAGGTGTAGGGTGGTAGAGTTGTTTTAATTAGCATTTCTTTAATCAGTAGTGATATAGAGCATTTTTCCACGTGACTCTTGATAGCTTTGATTTCTTCTTCTGAAAATTGCCTCTTCATCCCTATCCTTAGACCATTTATCAATTGGGAAATGAGTCTTACTTGTATAAATTTGGCTCAGTTTCCTATATATTTGAGAAATGAAGCTTTTATCAGAGAATTTTGCTGTAAAATATTTTTTGATTTCTTTCTAATTTTGGCTGCATTTGTTTTGTTTGTGTAAAAACTTTTAATTTAATATAATAAAAATTATCCATTTTATTTCCCATGATCCTCTCTATCTCTTCTTTGCTCAGAAACTCTTCTCTTATCCATAGTTCTGACAGGTAGATCTCACCATGCTCCCCTAATTTACTTCTGATATCACCCTTCATGTCTAAGTCATTTACCTATTTTGACCTTATTTTGATTTGCAATGTGAGATTTGCTTTCCAATTTTCCCAACAATTTTTGTCCGATGATGAGTTCTCGTCCCAAAATCTTGGATGTTTGGGTTTATCAAACACTAGATTAACGTGAACACTCGCTACTTTGTATTGTGTACCTAATCTGATGTATCGATCCACCACTCTATTTCTTAGTATCAAATTGTTTTGATGGTTACCACTTTTTAATAGAGTCTGAATTTCTGTTCATGTAACCCCTCTCTACAAGGTGAGATCAAGGACCTGACCCCTCTACCAAATGACCAAGGGGGTTAGCTCACCATGCATGGCCTATATAAATCATCATCATGCTACTGTATTGGCATAAGTACTGCCCCATGAGAGTCATTCTGGTATAGTGGATAAAAAGAGCAGGCCTTAGAGACATGAAAACATTTTTTTTTCTCAAGTCCCAACTCTGTGACTGTGGGGGCCTCTATTTCCTCATCTATTGAGAGAGAGAGTTGAACTAGATGGCCTTTGAGATCCCTTCCAGCTCTCAATCTATTGTCCTAGGTCACTTAAAGCAGAAACTGAATCTTGTTACCTAGAGGCAGTAATGTGTTATCCCAAAAGAATGAATATACAATAGTGAATTTCAGTGATGTTGGCTGAATTGGGGGAGGGTGGTTTGGGGTCCCTATTAAATCACACCAGATAAGAATCTGTTCCAGGCAACTCTCTAAGATTCTGAGTTGCAGAGCCAGGACCAATAGGCATCATTAAAAGAAATTAAATTAGCAGGAGTGCCCTAAGCCACAAGTGTGGAAGGGGAAAAAAATCTTCCAAACAGATTTGCAGAGAGAAAGGCCCTCAGAGATCATGTGGTCCAGGGGTGGGAAACCTGCAGCCTCAAGGTCACATGTGGCCCTCTAGATCCTCAAGTGTGGCCTGATGTTTCATTTGAAGGGCTACACTAGAGGACCTAGAGGGCCACATGTGACCTGGAGGCTGCAGGTTCCTCACCCCTGAAGTCTAACACTAGAGGTGTTGAGATATTTACTTAAGGTTAAGATCGTATACAGGAACTACATGAACATAAACATAAAACACTATTTATACAAATGAAGTTAGATCTAAATAATTGAAGTAAGGTTTATTATTCACGGGTAGGTAAAGCCAATATAATTTTTAAAATGACAGTTTTACCTAATCTATTTATGCAATGCCATCCCAATTAAATTACTAAAAAATTATCTTACTGAGTTAGAAAAAAATAACAAAGTTCCATTTGGAAGAACAAAAGGTCAGTAACTTTAGAGTAACCAAGGGAAAAAAAGATGTAAAGGAAGCAGGTTCAGTAGTATCAGACCTTAAACTATATTATAAGGTGAGAGCATTGTTGAAGTGTAACATAGATAATTTTTATTATTTTAAATTAACATTTTCTTGTATAAATAAAACCTATGAGGCCAAGAATAGAAGAAATCCAGAAAATTAGGAAAAAAAAAACTTACATAGACAATCTCTCAGAGAGGATGTGATTGGATTGGAATATTGCTGTGGTGTAGGAAGTGATGATCTGGTTGACTTAGAAAAACATGGAAAGACTTGGACTTATGAAGGAAAATGCTACCCACCTTCAGAGAAACAGATGATGTGTGTGTGTATGTATATAAGTATATATGTATATATATATATATATATGTTTAGGTATGTGTACACACACACACACACATACACATACACATACACATATGTGCTTCATTGTAGCTTTCTTTGGAGGGGGGAGGGAAGGAGGAGAAAAAAAAGGAAAAAGTGCAGAGCAGAGAACAAAAGAAAACCTACAAGGAAGCAAAGAAAAAGCTGGACAGCTCCAAAAATAATGTGAAGTATTTATTATACAGGTTTTCTTGAGATGGAAATTTATTGCTTTTTATTGAATCCTCTCTTATGTTCTGCTATGTACGTGGCAATGTTTTTTTTTTCTTATTTTGTATTTAAAATAAATTTAAAAACTAAAAAACCCCCAAAATTACACAGGTCATAACTTCATAGCTAGAATTTGATCCCATTTCCGTGATATCATATCCACTTTTTTTTTCCCACTGCCTGGAAAGATGCCCTTATCTTTATACATGTACACTTAGTGTTAGAAAGACCTGGTTTCAAGGTCTCCTTCCGATATGTAGCTATGTGACCCTGGGCAAATCACTTTACTTCTAAGTGACCCAGTAACTCATCTAAGATGACTTACAGATGAGTTGCCTTTCTGTCATGGTGGAGGGAGTTTCCACACTGCAAGTTCTCTACACTGATAAAATCACATATTTTGGACAGAAATACCAAGTAACTGAAACAACAGAAGTGTCTGTTGTGCTGTCTGCTCATACCTCTGTGTTTACTTAGCACAACTTGAAAAGAAAAATTCTGAAGCACCACATAGCAGACGCTACTTCATACAGATAGCATTGGGGGCCAAAAATAGGAGCTTCTCGGTCTTCTAGGCCACACAGCATAGGCTAGTCACTAGGGTCCACACCCACCCAAAGAATGCTCAGAAAACATCTTGGGACCTGATTGTTTAGTTGACTTTCTAAGTTCCTCCTCTAATCTAGTGATCTCGAGATGGAGCCAGGGCATACCAATAAAGAGGCTATGGTATAACCCCAATAATAATTGGTGTTGACCCAACCAATTGTAGGGTGGGAATTCCGATAGGCCACAGCCTCCCCTCTGTGCAATAGCCAATCACAAGGTTCATCTGCAGCATAACCAGACCTACTTTCTACCATTATAGCCTAATACTCCCCACATGGTCCTCATCCAACTTATACTCTACCTCCCCTGCTCTGTACTGTACATTGACCCAAAAGTACAGTTATCCATCTGTGATACAGGTACCCACATCAACAGATGGGTAGGTGCCACTAGAAGATTTCTTCCTGCCCCTCTCCCAACTCAACATACTTATCCTAGCTATATAGTATGTATCTTTTACTTTAAAATTTTTTTTAAAGAAATCTGTTTGCCTAGATACATTGATCAAATTAATTACTAATTCATCAAATTAACTAATAACTGACAATTAGTAGTTATGAGTCTGCTCTATCCTCCAGGGCATACCCTGGGATTTAGAAAAATAATTTAGTATATTCCATCATATCATGTTTAATAAAAATATTAATTTTAATGAGGAAAAAAAGGTTTTTGTAACTTTAATAAGATTAAAGATGTGTTTAAATATTGTTTATTTCATCTGTCATCCTTTTGAAATTTCTCTTTTGTGTACATTTTATATTGAACACTATATTAGTATAGCGATGTATAATGTAACTTATAAATTAACTTATTTCATATATAAAATTATGTATACATATATACAACACATTAAATACATGCTTAATTTTTTTTTTACTGGTAGGGTTGTATGATCGAAGGAGTTTTGAGATCATTTCTCTAAACCTATCAGCAAATCTTTGGTAACCTTAACTTGAATCTTGACTGGAGTTTGGAAGCCAGTGACATATAGCAATACGTTGCCTTTTATTTTCTTTGTTTTGCTTTCCTTAAAAGCTGAAAAAAATGTCAAATCTGGAACATAGTAGGTATTAAATAAATGCTTGTTGATTTGACTTGGTTATGGATTCACCAGGTCTAGTCTTGTCCTGCTCAGCTTGACACAGTGGTTCTTTGACTGGTCCTACTCCTGATACCACATATACCCATTCATTGAAGCTTCCATGTCACAAGCAATTCTAGTACCTGCTCAGCCTGCATTGGCCTACAAGTCTGAATCCTAAAGCTGTGATTTTTCCCATTACAGGGAATCTAGAAATATCTATCTACATAGGTATGTGTGTGTGTGTGTGTGTGTGTCTCACACACACACACACACACACACACACACACCCCTACACACACACAGGCAGCTAGGTGGCACACTGGACCTGGAGTCAAAAAGACAAGACCTGTAGTAGAGAAGACTCATCTTCCTGAGTTCAAATATGGCCTTAGACGCTTACTAGTTGTGTGACCCTGGGCAAGTCACTTAACCCTGTTTGCCCCAGTTTCCTCATCTGTAAAGTGAGCTGGAGAAGGAAATGGCAAACAATTCTAGTATCTTTACCAAGAAAACCCCAAGTGGGGTCATGAAGAGTTGGACACAACTGAAACAACCAAACAACACACACACATATGTGTATGTATAAATATAGGTATACAGTATGGAGAGAAATAATTCAAAATATGTATATACATATATACACACATACATACACACACATATACATGCGTGCATGCATGTGTTTGTATGCCCAGGGTCACACTTTGGTCATCTGACCACTAAAGTCCTTTCCAGCTTGGTTGCTATTTGCAATAGATAGACAGACACATATATACACACTCATATATGTGTGTATGTATATGTGTGTGTTGTGCCTATGGTTGATCTAGCTCCTAAAAGAAGGTGGTAGCTTTCTTTTTAAAGATCATAAAAAGGAAACTCAATGCTCCTCATATCTCTGCACAATAACTAGGCAACCATACTTATTCCTTATGCCCACACACAAAAAAAGGAATCAAAATCAAAGAAAAAATATAGATACTATCTCTCATAATATACTGTTTAAGCATAATCAAATCTCAATTGCACAGGAAGTTATAAAAGACAGAGTTAGACTGGCCAGCTTTGTCAAATTTTAAGGAGATTTAGAATGCATTGAGTTTCTGCAAGAGTGAGTAAAATTGTCTTTGAGGTCTTGTGTGAGTATGGGTTTGTAAAGTGTCTCAGAAAAAGCACACAGACACTGACAGACACAACAGGGCCATGTTTCTCTGAGTCTAACTTTTCCTTTTTCTTTCATTTTACAAAGGACCAAAAGGCTGGTCCTCGATGTAATCCGAACGCAAACAGGAAACTCATTAGCAGAAATCCTAGAGACACCAGCAACTCCACAACAGGTACTTTGTCTTTGGATGTGTGGATAGTAGTCAATAAAATATCTGGGAAGCTACTGTCATACAAAATACTTGGAAGGTTTTTTGGAGATTGCATGATGGCAGTAATAGTAAGAAGAACAGGAGCCATAATAATGGCAGCTAGCATTTAGTTGTTGTTTTAAGTTTTGCAAGGCACTTTACAAATAGCATCTCATTTGAGCCTTGCAGCAATCCTCAGAGGCGGGTGCCATAATTGTCCTCATTTTACAGATGAGGAAACTGAGGTAGGTTATGTGACTCGACTTTGCTCAGCCGCCCACTAAGGTCCTTTGCAGTTCTGAAGCAATGATCCTGTCAGCTGAGGGCTGCTACACGTACCATATGTCAACTAGCACCTTTCAAAAAATTTGGACACAATCACAAAAACGAAGCATTAGTATTATACTGAATGTATTTGAAGTTCCTTACATTCATCATTTTGAGCATTAGGTGTTGAGCTGTGGATTTGGTGACATGCTGGTTAATATTTCTGGTTGACAGCATCCTGGATGAAGCAAAGTTTTCCTTCTGTTGCATATTTGATAACTGAAGAATCATTCCATAAAATCAAAATCTCCTCTGTTGACTTCAGAGTCAGTTTTCCAAGCCCATTGAGTCCAGGGTATATTATTTATTTTAAATGCCATTATGTATGGAATTTTTATCAACGGTTTGAAGTGTTTTGGTTGTTCTTGATAAAGTTTATACTTTCATCTAAGTTATAGTTTTAAAATGTCCACGTTGTTTTAGCTGTAAGGAATAATCTGGTGATAAAAATTACTAAAATTAAATGGAAGCTGTTCACTTTCTTATGTTGAGCAGAATTTTTCCCAGTTTCCCTAATTGAACCTTCACTAACTCTTGCCTACTCACCAAAGTAAAACTTTTGTAAGGATTTTTGCTGTAAAGAAGCCAAAACATCTGAGCTAATTGGCTATTCCTTAAATCATACAAACAAAATATGCTGTGGGTGGAAAGCTGCATTATTTTAGTGTCAGATTTTTATTTTTTATTGTGCATTTTTGTTACCTACATCTACTATTTTGTTGTTTCCAACCTAAATGTTTGCTGGCAAACTAGCAAATAGTTTTGCCAATATCATGGTATCCAGTCAAATGTACACTTAATAATGATCTACAATCAGTTAACTAAATATAACCCACCAATAACAACCATAATTCATTGTAGGGTGTAGCTCAGTGAGGAGGCGGAACAGCTGTCTTAGCTTTATTAAGGACTTTGCTCATACAAGTAACAGGAAACATTTATCATCATCTTTTTTGTTTTTTAGAAATCTTAAGCTCTCTGGATTTCTCAGCTTTTGCCCATGATATTATTAGGGTTTGAGTCTATAGGAACCTCTTCTTCCACAAAGATAACTCATGACTGGCCTACAAGTCTCTATACCTACCAATAATCATCCTGACAGAACACCAATATGTGCCGGATTTCAGCATTTATTTTGGCTTTATTTATTTCTCTTCCTAGGGCAGCCATAACATATTTCACCCAATAACCGTAGATTCAGAGCTCAAAGGAATCATAGTCGTTATCTTTTCCAACCTCATTCATTTTATACATAAGTAAATGGTATAGAGCTGAGATTTGAACCTACTTCCTAAAGCGAGCACATTTTCTATAAAGCCACATTGCTTTTCAAATTTTATTTCAGTTTTAACTAGTGTCTTTTCTGAAAAGGAAGACCGCGTGTTTGAGAGAGTAAGAATGTACCTAAAAACTGTTTTGGCTTTGGTAGTAGGGGTAGCCATTCAAAACTTTTTCTAACTGATCTTGATAAAAAGAGGCTTTGTTGATGTGTATCTACATCTTACATGCAACATATAGATATTTAAAGATATAAAATTATTTCTTTGTAAAGCCTACTTCAATTGAGTAGGTTATTCTCCTGGGTTTCACTTTCTGTCAAAAGGAGCACTTTTTAGATTTTTCTGGGATGGTCCTTAGTAATTTAAATGCCCATTGCTCACTTTTCATTCTTCCTTTCATCCCTCTCTTCCTCCTTTTTCTCTTTCTTCCTTTCTTCTTTCCCTAACTCCCTCTCTACTTCCTGCTATATCTCCCTTTCTCTGTCTCTGTCTCTCTGTCTGTGTCTCTCTTTCTCTGTCTATCTCTGTCTCTATTTCTCTCTCTCTCTTTCTCCCTCACACCCCCTGCCCCCAGTCTCATATTTACATTTTTGGGATAGGGACAAGACATTAGGGTGAAAAACCAAAAATCTTTCTTTATGCTTCCCAGGAACTTCAACATTCCTTAGAGATGGAGAATAAGGCGATTATGGATTCCAAGACCCCTGAAGAAATGAAAAACAATCAGTCCATGCTTGAGGATAGCCAACTGCCCTTAGAGCAGAAGAAGAGGAAAATTCAGAGGAATCTTCGGATACTGGAACAGAATGGACTTGTATCATCAGAAAATAAATACCAAGAAGTTATCAATGAGATTGCTAAGGTTTTTGGCAATGATATTCTTTCTTATTTATTCAACAAAAATTGGTTGAGCGCCTACTACGTGCAATTTTTAGGCTAATTGCTATGTAGGAATGCTGAGATGTATAAGACACACCCCATGATTTCCATAGGAGCTTAAAATCTGTAGTAATTTGACATAGATATTGATAACGGCCAGCATATGCAAAACTATAGATGCCGTCCCCAAAATTAGGAGAAAATAAATGTTCTACAAATTTATTGAAAAGCTACCAACCACCTCCATTTAAAAAAAAATCTGTAAGTTTTGGGGAATAAATGAGAAACCAAGAGTACTTTATAGGTTTTTAAAGTTATCATGATACTTAAAGTGTTCTTTAAATGTGACATCAAAATGCTTATGTTCCATGAACTTGTATTATGTGAATATTTCTTTGTCTGATTCTTTGGCCTAAATGTAGTCATAAAAGGTTTACAGTTGAGCTGCTAGCTAGTTTCTGCAAATTTTCTTGCAAATCTTGCTGACAAAAAGTCTCAAACTATTGTGGGACTAATGAAAAAAAAAAACAACCTAGGAAATGACTATGCAGTCTGTATGTCAGAGATAAGACAAAGTATACATTGTATAGTGAAGCACTTTCATCCTTTCATTCTCCGCCCCCCCACCCCATCCATTGTAAATTTACCTGCATCCAAGAAGGTAAAATGAGTTAGTTGAGAGATCAGAAATATAATCACAGCTTCTCCCATGAAGGGAAAAAAATATGCTCAGCTTCATTTTGCTGTGGAAATCTCTGGGTGTTTCTGGCTATAGGTTTGCTTCCTTTTAACTCCAGGGATGACTTGTGACCTTCTTTACTGTAGAGAAGTGATAAAGAGTTTTGGGGGGAGATGAGAGGAGTCTAATTTTTTTCCTTATAATAACGCTATTATTATAAGGCTTTTACCCTTACTTATGAAGGAACCTCACTTAAGATGGTAAAAGAGTGCCTTCAACTAATCTTAGAAGTTTCTGTGGGAAGACTTAAAAATTGGTCTAGTCACATTGGTGTTGAACTTTCAGCCCACCTGCAAGCTACCACAACACTACTGAACCAGATTAAAACGTAATTGGGAAATGATCAACAAAATAAAAATATTATGCAACATAGATAATGTTAATTTGTGGTTTTCTAAGTCGATATTTGGCCTGGAGGAATTGCTTCTCTTTGAGTTAGACTCCATGTGTCTAAGGGAAGCAGCCAAGGGTAACCTCTATTTTCTAAAGCAAAATACATCCAAATCCTGTCCATTAGATTGCAAGGAATGAAGATTGGTTTTTAGATGACACAAATGCATATCAGTTATAGACAGTAGCCTTTTTCATACTTTAGGACTTGTTTTGAAGTCCCAATTTAAAGTCTTAATCAGTATTGAGATACCAAGGATATTCTTCCTGTGAAATCTCTGAGGGAAACAGGGCAAACAAGGAGGGAAAGGAGTTTTTTCAGATCAAAAAATAAAATTGTTCTTAGTTCCTCAAGTGAATAAAATGATCATCAGTGGACCCCACCCATCAGTCCAAATGCATTCATACAATGAATGTTCAAGAGTCTGGAGAAATCACATATTCCTTGCCAAAGAGTTCTTCCTTGTAGCAACTGGGTTCAAAAAAATAATTTTTGTTGTAAGCCATTTGTGGGATTATTCTAAAATTCTTGCCACTGATTATCCTACAATGAAAATGACCTTAGCAAGTGTCTTGTAATTAACAACTTCCTAGTATTATATAAGATCAAAAACAGTTTATAATTTTTTTCAGGTAAGAAGTTGAAATAGTGACTGTCTCTAGAAAATTGCAGATTTCACTCACACACACACACACACAGAGTTTAAATAAGAGAAATTAGTTCATGAAACTGTATTTCAATCCCAAATTATCAGTGCTTTAAAGCAAATTTCAAAATGGTGTTTCTGCATTAATCCTATATAACAGGGGCTCTTCTTCATCCTCAGGATATCCGGAATCAAAGAATGTACCGTCAAAGTCGGAAAGCTGAATTGGTGAAACTCCAGCAGACCCTGAATGCACTTAATTCCAAGTCAGCATTTTTTGAAGATCAAATTAATTATTATGACACCTACATAAAGACTTGCTTAGACAACTTAACAAGAAAGTAAGTTCAGATCATCTGTCTTATGAAGCCTTTTCTTACGTTCATGAAGAGAACCAGAGATGCCTGTTGTTTGAGTCTGTTGATTTTGGGTTATGAGTAAACTGAGTATTTAAAAAAGTAAACCATCACCATACGTTCTGTCACTATTTACAGTACGAGCTGAAAAGGCACAAGAGGATTTTGAAATGTTATTTTCAGTATCTGCTTTATAAGGTTTATATATGTTTTATGTATAAGCTTTATAAGCTCCTACCCACTTGTACTAATTTGAGTACTAACTCATGGAGAGGTTATAAGAATGTAGGATTTCTACATACATTAAGTAGAGGATGAGTATCAGAATTGTGTACTTAATACTTTTGTTTTCAAGAGATCCAGCTACTAGATAGCATAACATTGCATGTATAGCACCTTCATGTGTCTCTTGTTCAGTCATTTCAGTGGTGACTGACTCTTTGTGACCCCATTTAGGGTTTTCTTGGCAAAGATACTGAAATAGTTTGCCATTTCCTTCTCCAGCTTATTTTATAGATGAGGAAACCGAGGCAAACAGGGTTAAATGACTTGCCCAGCGTCACACAGCTAGTAAGTGTCTGAGGCCAGATTTGAACTTAGGAAGAGGAGTCTTCCTCACTCCAGGTCTGGCTCTCTGTGCACTATGGCATCACCTAGCCACCCCATTGAGCTACTTCAAATGGATCATTTTTAAAAATTCGTGAGTTGAGGAGCTTTTAACAAAAAGTTCATTTTCTCTGTTAATAGATTAATTACAGGCTTATTGATAATAACATAGTAATATTAACATGTGCCTAACAACAACAATAACAATAATAAATAGCTGGTTTACACAAAGCTTTACATGTGTTAGCTCACTTGGTCTTCATAACAACCCTGTGGGGTAGGTGCTGTTATTATCCCTGTTTTACAAGTGAGGAAACTGAGGCACAACAGAGGTTAAAGGCTTTGCCTAGAATCACACAACTAATGACTGAGGCCAAATTTGAACTTGGGTCTTCTGATTACAAGTCAAATCTATATTCTGTCCACAGCACCATCTCTAGCTTCCTCAGTCTAGATTAGAGTGGGTAGTGGCAGAGATACCAAATGTAAAAGAAAAAAGAATTAAAATATTTTAAAATACACAGAAGAAAACAGAACAGTTCAGAATGAGAATGCAAATAACATTTTTGTTGCTACTATATTAAATTTAAGACATTATTTTAAAATACTACATGCATGACAGAAGTTTATGGCTCCATGTACAATCTTCTTTCTTGTTCTCAGCAAACTGAAATGGTCATGTTGGTTGATGATCAAGTTCATAATTTTTTTAAAATGTTACTGTATTGAAAAAATTTCCATTTTATTGTGGGGAAATATATTTTGAATGTAGCAAAGGCAAGGAATGAATGAGTTTAATACATTATATAGTTCAGATTAGCCTGCCATTAGAAAAATCTTTTTGATAGAATGATGAAAGCGTTTCTCTTTTATCAGAAACACAAGGAGGTCAATTAAATTAACTGGAAAAGAAGCAGCAAGTAGATACAAGAAGTTAAAACCAGTGAAGTACACAGCAACCAAGCTCCATGATAAGGGGGTCCTGCTGGAGATTGAAGACCTTCAGACCAATCAGTGAGTGTTACTTTGCACCTGCAGTTACCCTTTAACTACTTCCATAAAGGCCCCTTAAAAGCATCTGCTGCCTTTGAAGATAAATTTTATATGTCCATGACTCCTTATTGGCTACTAGGGTGTAATCTAAATTTCTTAGCCTACCATTCAGTGGCTTTCACAATCTGACCCCAGCCTAAATTTTTAGCCCTCTTATCTCTACCTACTCACCTTGCAAAATCATCTCCTCCTGCTAAACTGAACTAACACTTACACACCTGGGCTTTCTCATCTCTGTTGCACTGTTCTTGTTTTCTCTCTTTCTTCTCTCTTTAGGGGTGCCCTTTTTACCCTCCTCTCTGCTGGTCCAAATCCCACTCATTCTTCAAGGCCCAGCTCAGATCCCACCTCCAAGCATCTTCCTTTCCTAGAAATGGCCCTCTTCTAAATTCCTGTGTTCCTTGTTTCAATGACCTTCAATCGGCACTGCTCATATCCTATCTTTGAATGGTTGGTTAGCACTTCATTTTGTATGTCTTATCTCCCCAACTAGATATCTCTCCAGCTTTTCCTTCTTAAAAATAAGAACTATTTCTTAAACTTCTTTGAATCTCCCAGAGGCCCTTGCATAATGTTGTGCTCCTTAGTATCTGTTGGTTGACTTCACTTCCTGGCACAGAGCCTCCACTTAGGTTATATCAAACTACACACTGTCCCCTTGAAGAAGTGGATCATTCCACTGCTTTGACTTTCCATGTGGCAATCTCCATACTTAACTTACCCTGCCCATCTCTGCCTGTTAGTTCTTCATCTGCTTCAAAGCTGCCACAGAAGGGCTGCCACAATTTCCCGCCTATTTCTCTTTCTCTCTCTTTCCCCCCACATTTATTTTATTTTTAACTTAAGGGGCAGCTAGGTGGTGCAGTGAGTAGAGTGCCAGCCTTGGAGTCAGGAGGACCTGAGTTCAAATCTGGCCTCAGACACTTGACATACTTACTAGCTGTGTGACCTTGGGCAAGTCACTTAACCCCAATTGCCCTGCCTTCCCCCCTCAAAAAAAAAGTTATTTTTAATTTATGGAATAAAACAAGCATTTCCATAACATAGTATAACAATAATTAAAAAAAGATGATTGTACATGAAACTGCAAACCTAGAGATGGCTACCATTAGACACAAATACCCACCTATCTCTCTTCAGGACTTAGCTTCTCAGTGCTACTGTCATTTGCTGTACCTGTGTTAGCCTTTGAAAGCATATAGTTCACTTAGAGCACAGTGCAACAAGGGGGATTCTCATGTTGTCTCATGTCATTTGGGCTTGTGGGTGTATCTGTACTACCATATATTACGAATACTTTTCTCTCAAGGTTTAAGAATGTTTTGTTTGACATCGTACCTACTGAAGAAGTGGGTCACTTTGAAGTCAGAGCAAAATTCCGAGGTGTTGAGATGGAAAAGGTTCACCTTGATATTCAGGTAAGACATCCTTTTCTGTACTACCTGGGGCTAAAGTATAATGCCCTTGAAGGGTCACTACATTTGGAATCGGGGTAGCCTGGGTCAAAATCCCAGATCTTATTACTTATTACTACTTATTAGCCATATCAGGTCACTTTGATCAAACCACTCTCAGATTTTTAGGGGGGGTTTAAAGAGCTTTGAATAAGAAGAACATATAGTTGGCCTGGCCCCCAGACTATTACAAAATGCATAAGAAGCTAGGCAGTAACAAAAATTTTAGTGCTCAAGATTAAAGCTTAAATACATTACATTGTACTGGCCTTATCTAATACAATTATTAGCTCTAGTAATTCGTTTGTGAAGCCTCTTAACTTTGACTTATAGTCACACCTAGGATAATAACACTTGGATGCAACGCTGGCAAACATGAAAAAAAAAATAGAAACCTCTGCTGTGGTTTGTGACTTGTAGGGAGTGGTGACTTAGTGAGGGATAGATAGTCATGTGATTTCCAAGAATTATGCTTCTAGATACTGAATTCAGCTGCAGGTGAATAACTAGAGTCTAGATGGTCTGGTTTTCTTTCAGTGAGTAACCTTAATGATGCTTCCTTTAAAATCATTCAGTGTTGAAATAGAAACCAAGCTTGGCTTTATTTTTTTCCAAGAGTTTGCTATTTGTGATAGGATTAACTATTCCCATTGTCCTGTTTTGTTAAACCTGGACCCCAGAAGTTCAGGGCATACAGGTGTTTGTATACAAGCATGAATGGATGAATATTTAAAAACCATCAGCAATAAAAGATCACTTTACCATTTGTAAACATATGGTAGGCTCCACTGAATAGTCACCTTGGTAGCGAGTTGCTAAAGGAAGGTTTGGTTTGAAAAATGGAGTGGCCTAATGAACAGAGCTGAGTCAGGAGACACCAGTTAGAGTCCCAGTTCTAGCATTGATTAACAATGAGATATTGAATGTCCTTATCAGTAAAATAAAGGGATCATATTCAGTAATATCCAAAGTCCCCTCTAGCTGAAGGTGGTTATGAGTATGAAAGAGAGAGAGAGATATTCTATTTCTGATCTTCAGTCAGGGCAAAGATTAGAAGCCCAAGATGAGAAAATTGCTTAGGTATCAAAGAAAATTTCCTTTCAGCACTTAAATTGGATGATTCCTTCTTAACTACTCATCTTAGTCCCCTTCTTTGTCCTCCCCTTCTTCTCAGAAATCCCCTACCTAAAGTACAGGAGGGCATGCCACCCAGAAAACTCGGATATATTCTTGTTATATATAAAGTTGTTCATGGGTTAAATGCCTCAGTCACTCTAGAGAAATGTTACCTAAGAATCATTCAGCATTTATTAAGCACCTACGAGGCACTGTGCTAGGAGCTAGGGATTTAGAATGAAAAATGAAATTCTCCGATTTCAAATTGCTTATAGACTAAAGGAGCAAAATTTACCTTATTCAGGCCAAATGTATAATAATATATATGTGTTCAGTCATGTCTGACTCTTCATGACCCCATGGATTCTGTATGTTAGACTCTTCTGTCTTCCACTGTCTCCCAAAGTCTGTCCAAGTTCCTGTTCACTGCTTCTATTGACACTATCCATCTCATCCTCTGTCATCTCCTTCCTCTTTTGTCTTCAGTCTTTCCCAACATCAGTGTCTTTTCCAGTGAGTACTGTCTTCTCATTATGTGACCAAAGTATTTAAACTTCAGCTTCAGTATTTGACCTTCCAATAAATAGTCACAATTAATTTTATTAAAATATTCATTCATTCAATCATTTATTTATTTGTGATCAAGCAGTTTGGCAATGTACATAGTAATAGGTAAAAAATTATTATAATTCCTAGTCATTCCATTGTTGGAAATATATCCTGAATGTGTTATCAGAAGTGGGAAAAGAAAGAGCTACTTGTTCATAGGTTTTCATAGAAATCTTATAGGTAATTGACCCAGCCCACCCCACCCCAAAAAAACTAGGAGTAACCTAAATGTCCAACATTAGAGAAATGGTTAAATAAATTGGAAAGTAATGTAAATTGTATTCCACAATCCCATTACTTTTGACAAATGTGGGCGATATGAAGAAATTTGGAAAGACCTTAATAAAATAATGTAAAAGAAAAAAAGCAGGAGCAGAAGAACAGAATATACTGTATATTGACTACAAGTTTTTCATGAAAGATAAATAATAATGAACAGGTAATGATACCTAATGGGAACTAAGAAGGCAGCAGCTGAAAAATTTTGATGCTTTATTCATTAAAATTAATTTAAATGTAAATAATTATTATGTAAGTTGAGTTCCTTGCATTTATTTCAGCATTAAGATGTCAATAAAACATTTGATTTTAAAGAAATAAGGTCAAGAGAGTTGCATTCTTTCATATAAATCAAGTCTGTTAGCATCATACTGGCCAGATGAGTTCAGTTTACCCTTCTACCCAGTTCTTTGTGCATGTTTAGAAAATGTTTAAAATACCAAAGATGCAATTTAATCATGTTCCTTCTGATTACAGGATTTGCTTCAGATGCAGTATGAAGGAGTAGCTGTAATGAAAATGTTTGATAGGGCTAAAGTGAATGTAAACCTTCTTATATACCTGCTGAACAAGAAATTCTATGTAAAATAAAATGCTTCCAGATATATCATGGACTCTGCATCCAATGGATTGGGAAATGGATTTGTTCAGGATTTTTGTTTTGAAATAAGACTACAGCCACTGCTCATGGAAATGTGTTTGATTTTTTCAAAGACCAAAACTGTTCAGAAGAATGTACCCATGTGCCTTTTTGATGATCTGCTATTACAGTAGAATGCTACACAATATGAATTAATGTAAACTCTTCCAGATCATACTGTGGTGTAGGGATTCCAATTGAAACCCTCTTGTTTCACAGCATTTTCAAGTACTATGTTTCATTTTAAAGTAGTTGAAGAAATGTCTAAAGCTATTTTCCTATGAGGATTTTTTAAATGTTTCATTTGCATACTAGAATTCTTCGTAGATTTTTTTTTTTAATCTGTGAAGAAATGAAAGCCTAATTATTTGTAAGGAATCACTTAGATGAATAAACTTAGTACTAAACCCTGCCTTCTGGGAGGTGTCAATTATAAAGTGAACTTTTGTGCAATTCAAATAAAGTTTTTATAGGTAATTACAATACAATACAATAACATTTTCTGTATAAAAGTATATATTTTATGTGATTTATTCCTACTAAATAAAAGTGCACTACTGCCTCATGGTCAAAACCTTTCTACTCAAAGCCTTTAATTTAAGTGGCAAAGAAGCAATGTGGATAGCAATCAGTAGGTTTTTTTTTTCCAGTTTATTCAAACACTTAAATTGTGCCTCTCAATTCCTTTTTTTTTTTGTAATGCAATAAAATCAGTATCTAAATGGTTTAAAATGTATTCCTGAGAGATTGTTCTATGTAAAATAAATGTTACTTAATTACATCATTTGTTTGTAAAGTCATTTTAACAACATTCTGATTGTAGTGCAAGAAAAAGACTTTATCAGACCAACAGATTATAGTCAAATTTCAGTTATCTGCCTTGTGGTCTATTTGTAGCCAATTTTAGTTCTTATTTTGGCTTCCATTGGTAGCTTATGTTTCTAAATGACTTCTCTTCATCTCTTCCTGGTATTATTGTCTTTTACAGGAATAGAAATTAATTTTAATGTCAACCTAACCAAAACCTAAGTAAGAGCCAATTTGCTGGGGCAGGGAGGGAGTGGGGGACACGGGGGGAAGGAGAGACAATGCAGACCAAGTTTAAATTTGTTTGCATAATTAAGAAATGACTATACTTAGTTGTATCACCTAAGTGATATAGTAGAGACAGGACTGGACATAGAGCCAGGAAGAACCCTGGGTTCAAATGTGACCTCAGACACTAATTAGCTGTGTGACCCTGGGCAAATCACTTAACCACTATCTGTCTCTGTTTCCTCATCTGTAAAATGGGGATAATAATACAGTCTCACAGGGTTGTAAGGATAAAATGAGATAGTATTTATAAAGAGCTTTGCAAGCCCAAAAGCATCATATAAATGCTAACTATTATCAGCTAGCCCATGTATCCAATGGAGTAATGAAACTTAGTTTCAAGTTTGCTGTTCCATTAAATCCTATGTGGGCTTTAATTTAGTACTAGTAGTCCTAAAGGAATTTCATTGTTTTTCAATGTGATTACAAAATATTTGGCTAAATCATTATTGCTTGTTATAAACAGTCACACAGAGCACAACTCAGAAACCTAATGGCAAACAATTTAGGAAAACTCAAATTCTAAAACAATTAGGAAGAGAACTGTAGTCAGATATCACTACTAGATCAAGAAATTCACCTATCTAGGAATACCTAGGACCTGTTTGAACACAACTATAAAATTATAGGGCTTCTTCTCCCCTCCATACCCCCCCACCCCCAAAATAAAAAGACCTAAATAATCAAAGTGGGCAGGTAGGTGGCGAAGTGGATAAAACAGTCATCTTCCTGAGTTCAAATTTGGCCCTTCAGACAATTACTAGCTGGGTGATCCTGGGCAAGTCATGTCACCCTGTTTGCTTCATTTTCTTCATCTGTAAAATGAGCTAAGGAAGGAAATGGCAAACCACTCCAGTATCTTTGCTAAGAAAACCCCAAATGAGGTCACAAAGAGTCAGACACAACTGAAACAACTGAATAACAACAAAATAAAAGACTTTCAGTGTCCCTAAATGAAACAGGTTAATACAGTAAAAATGAAAACATTTGCAAAGTTAATTTATTTCCTGTAATACCAAAACATGATAAAACAGTTACATGCACAAGTGACTTCACTCGTTTTTGCCTCAGTTTCCCAATTTTTAAAATGGGGGAGGGGCCCTATAAGCTAGGGCCTCTTCAGCTCTAGATCTGTCATCCTATGAAACTATATGTATTTGCTCGAAGGGAAAGCTGCCATTAAGTAGTGCTGTTTTCAATGTTCTGCCCACTGTTCTTTTAAAAGATAAATTTTCATTGATATATTTTGTTTTCACATACCTAAATTTCCCACTGTGGTCCTCCCTCCACCTCTTGGAAAGCCAGACCTCATAATAGAGAATGTAAAAAAGAAAGAAAAACTAGGTTAAAAAAACTAATCCATCCTATCAAAAAAGTGTGGTGTTATTTGCCATGTTCCACACCCATGGCCACTTCTGTGTGGTTATTCTTTGTACAGAGCTCAGTAAGAAAAATGCATGTAAACAGGTAAGTTTCACCTGAAAAAGAACAACTCAGTTTGTTTAGCAGTTTGGAAATCAGTGGGAGTGACCTATGAGCAGAGTATTTGGTGATAAAAACTGAGTCATAGATCCTCAAACTCCTGTCAGGGACTCTGTGTCTACAGTTTTGGGTAGAAGGTGTCAGGTAAAGCCTTCCTAGGCATTTTTTGTCCCCAAACAACTTTTCCCAGCTAGAAGTAAGCTGTAAAGACTCCTTTGACTTGTTGCTTGTGAAGCTATTTTAATAAGTTGATTGTAGGGCAAGGAAGGGAATTTTCTTAGGGAGGCTTACTCTGAAAAGAAATAACAAATAGAGACCAATGTTGATTATCTACTTTGCAATTTATTTGAAGCAAATTTTAGCTCTTATGCTGGCTTCCGTTGATAGCTTACATGTCTCTGAATGACCTTCTATTTCTTCCTGAAATTACTGTGTTTTACAGGAATAGAAACTAATTTTAATGTTAGCCTAATCCACACCAAATTGGGATAGTAAAAATACTGGAGAAAAAAGACAGTACACTCCAAACTCAAGTGAATCTAGACAGGAAGCAAAAAATATGTGCACGTAGTATCAAATGAAGGAAGTACAAATTAGGGTTTGAAGAATTTTTGTGATGTTATTTGACCAGCTGTATTATGAAATGAAATTGGAGGAAGTCACATGATTGTACTGACTCTTTACCCTGTCAATTCATGTTAGCAAACTTAAACAGGCCCTCATTTCAGCAAGGAAATCCTATTATTAGGAGAACTAGGTGGTGCAATAGATAAAAGCCTGGGACTTGAAGATAGGAAGACCGGAATGGAAATCTTGTCTCAGATACGTATTACCAGTGAGACCCTAGGCCAGGGGTGGGGAACCTGCAGTCTCAAGGCCATATGTGGTCCTCAAGGGCGACCCTTTAGGGGCACTTTTTGCCATGCCCCTTAATGACTGGACTGGAGGACCTATAGGACCACATGTGGTCTTGAAGCCACAAGTTCCCCACCCCTTAGGCAATTAATTCCCATAACCTCTCTCAGCCTCAGTTCCCTCCCCCGTAAAATAGCAAGGCTAAGGGTTGTCAGGATCAAATGAGATAAAATAAAGCATTCTGCAAACCTTAAAAGCACTATATAAATGCTAGCCATTATGATTCCTAATTGAATCCCTCTCCCACTCGCCGGAGAAGCTATTGCAAACCTCTCAAACCCCACCACACTTTTCCCTCTTCCCATTCAGCTGAGGATCTTAACTTTATTGAAAAAATTGAAATCATTATCTCTTTCTCCTTGCCTCTCCATTTCAAAACCCCCCTGACATTATTCCCCACTCTCTCCTCTTGATAGATGAGTAGAAAGCCGAGCTTCGAATCAGAAAGACCTGATTCAAATCCAGCATCAGATATTTATTCTCCATACGACCTAGGAAAAGTCACTTAACTTGTTTGCCTCAGTCTCCTCCCCTGTAAAGCAAACACATAGCAATATTTCTACCTAGGGTTGTTGCGAGGATCAAGTGATAGAATATTTGTAAAGCATTTAGCACAGTGCCTGTGGCACACAGTAGGCATTCTATAAATGTTAATTCCCTTCCATCTCACAATGAAAGGGCTCTTCCCATCACCAAGATCACCCCCTCTCTGTACACTTTTGCTTCCCTCACATCTTCTCTATCCTATTCCAATCCAAATCATCTCTAGTCTTCAACCTCTACCCATTTACTAGTTATTTCCCTGCTGCCTTTGAATATGTTTAAATCTCCTCATCCTTAAATATCTTAAACCCTAGGCTCCCTTCAAGCTATCACCCATTTTCTATAATCTCCTGAGACATCAGGATTCTCTTCTGTCTCTTCAGAGTTTTTCCCTTCTTTGTTTTTCAAGTCCAAGTCAACGTTCACTTCTTCAGTTCCTTCTATGTGCCAGGCGCTATGCTAAGCACCAGGGTTGCAAAAAAAAAAAAAGACAAAAATAGTTCCTGAGCTCAAGGAGCTCAAAACCTAGAGAAAACATCATCTACAAACAAGATATATATACAGGATAAATTGGGGATAATCTCAGAAGGAAGGCACTAAAATTAAGAACTTGAAAAATATCTTGCAAAAGGTAAAATTTTAGGTGACTTGAAGGAAGCCATGAAATCAAGGTGAGGAGGAAGAGAAATCCAGTATGGGAACAGTCAGTGAAAATGCATGGAGGTGGGAAATGGAGGGTCCTGTGCTAGGAACATCAAGGAAGTCCATGTCACAAGATCATAAAGCAGGGGGGATAGAGGAGGGGGGAGTAAAGAGTAAAAAGACTGGAAAGTTAGGACGGGGCTAGGTTATGAAGAGCTTTAAAAGTCAGCATTTTATATTTGATCCTGGAGGCAATATCAAAACCATTCTGATTTTTTTAAAGAATCTGCAATTCTCATCAATAACCTGGCCAGTAGAAAGGATTTCTTGAGCCTCTTTGCCCTCTCCTTTAGGAGGAAGACCACTCTACACTTGAACACAGCCAGCAATTAGCTGGGAGGCAGAGATACTAATATTGCACTCCCTATGCTGGCCATTGTAGAGTTCTCGCTGCTCTCCATGCTTTCCAGAAGTGAGTTTCTCTTTTCTCTTTCCTCTTTCTTGCTAATTGTAGAACTGGTATGGTCCCTCTCCTCACCTTGTTAGCATCTTGACGGCCACCCAACTTGCTTTCATCTTCTCTAGCAAACCTCTTACTTTTTTTTATTAACTGGTATTTACCTTGTTATACTAGTTACCTTGTTCTACTTTCCCTCTTCCTCTGCTTGAAGTCTTTCTTCTCCTTCACAATGCAATTCAAGCAAAAATTTGTCAGTGCTTACTATGCATAAGACACTGCTTGGGATTGGGAATACAAAGAGAAAAACTAAACAGTTCTTACCCTCAAGTATCTTATATTCTATTGAGGAGATACAACATGTACACCTAAGAAATCACAACATAGTTTGGGGGTGGAAAGGGGGAAGAACTAACTATTAAGTAAGTCACTAAGGGTCTCTTATAGGAGAGAGAACCTGAGCTGATCCTTGAGTGGAAGTAGGAATTCCAAGGGGAGGAGAAGGAGCATTCTAAGCCTGTGAAAACCCATGTAAGGTGTAGTGGGAGATGAAATGTCATCTAACAGTAAGCAGGCCAGGTGTGCTAGAATGTACTATGTTTGAGGACTGGGAAATGTGATATTAAACAGGAAAGAGGATAGATTCAGATTACAAAAGGCTTTGTACCAAATTGAGGAGTTTGTATTGGGAGTTGCTGAAGCTTTATCACCATTAACGATTTGTTTCTTGAGAGCAGAGACTGCCTTGCTTTTCTACGTGTATCCCCAGAACTTGGCACAGTACTTTGCACATAGAAAGTACTTATTAAATGTCTTTTTATTCACTCATTCATTTGAAATTAAGCCATTCTTCTCCTCTTCATCTCTTTCCACTTCTTCCTCCCTCCTCTTCCTCCCCCCACGGCCCAAGCCCTTCCCCTTCTCCTTGATTTCTTTCCCTCTTTTAGCTTTTCTTTGAATCTTCCTTAATTCCCCAAATGCTGTCTCTGACTTTCTTAGACCAAGTTGCTGGGCTCTTACTATGGGAAGGACAGAGCAACTTCATTTGTTCTTTGCTTTTAAAAAGCTACAAAAGTAGTAATCAATAAAGTCTCTTCTATTCATCTTGAGCTCCCATTTGGGAAGTTCCCAGCAATTAGAAAGAGATTCAAGCCCTCTCTTGTTCTGGTAAATGTGGACCATGGCTAAAATCTTGCGCCTCTCCATATGGTAGATATATTGGTTATGTTCATCCTAAGAACAAACACAAATTAGCACTGCAATAAACAATCAAGTAAACAATCAAGGCATTTTAGAGAAATTTGTTTCTTTTCAAACCTGTAAGACAGATAAACAGTACACTGGAGGGCTGCTAGCACAGGATCACTCATGATCTGGTCAGACAGGAAAGACAGCTTCAAAAGGGTTAATAATCTTACTTTATTCCAATCTAGTCTTCTCATAAAAGTTGCTGATAATGAAGGACAGACTCCTACAGATCCTTAATCACCCTTCTTGCAGGGGCCAGCAAGAAGGGGCCACAACTGCCCCTACATCTCCATGGGGTAAATCGAGACAGGCACAATTTTTGTATTCCCCTAAATCCCCTCAAGCCTCAATGGGGGCCAGGTGAAGCAAACACAGATTTCCTTCAGCCTCGATAAGGGCCGATCAAGGCACACACAGGGTTCAAGCTTGTGCATTCAACCCTAAAGGTTCCCCGTGCTTTCCCCACTCACTGACCAGTGCCAACTTGCTTTATAGGGCAACAAGCAAAGAAGGCATCTTGCCAACATTAAGCTCACAGGTTAACTTTAGCAATATCATCACTCTGCATAAGTGGAGTAAATATCAATTATGTCACCCTCATATCTCACAGCACAGCCTCAGTAGGACTGTCTGTCACTATGATTCTAGGAATTACTATCTAGGATCCTTGGGGCTGTTCTGGAAGTTATTATCTAACACCTGGAAGCTAGACATTGCCATGGTCATGGATCCTGAGAAACTGAACTCTGAAAAGGATAACAAAATCCTCCTTACAAAACCAAAGGGCAAACTGAAAGCAAAACAAACTTTTAAGAAACAAAGATGAGAGATACAGGCTCAGAGGGACAAGAAAGTACAGAGGTCACCGGCCTGTTCACATCGACAGGAACAACTCCACCCACACCGTATGTGTTATTACTGTGATGATCTCTGAAAGCTCAAGACCTAATCATATAAAGTCAGGGATCTATACTGAGGTGATAAATTAACTGTAAAATAGCCAGGCAGTGTTAGAGGCAGCTGGTGATGCAGTGGATAGAATGCTGGGCCTGGAATCAGAAAGACTTGCGTTCAAGTCACTTACTAAGTGACCTTGGGCAAGTCGCTTAACCTCTGCCTGCCTTGGTTTCCTTAACTATAAAATGGAGATAATTATAACACCTACCTCATGGGGTTGTTGTGAGGATCAAATGAGATAATATTTGTAAAGCACCTGGTACATAGTAGGTACCATATAAATAATAGCCATTATTAGCTCCACTCTGCAGTTCCTTTATGAAATGGGAATAAATCCCTGAGTAAATTAGGAAAGGAGCAATGACATTGGCCAAGAAGGCATTGGCCCTGCCAACAGGTGACTCTTAAAAGGCAGTGGGACGATTCTGGAAGAAGTCAGTTTAAGTACATACAAGCAGACACCAGATTTAAGGAGGTACCCAGGTCCCTAACAAGCTGGGTAGAAAATGCAGGGAACTAGATAAGGGTAGGCCGTAAGAAGTGACATGGAACTGGGCAAACAGAAACACCAAAGGATAAGCAAGGGTGTGTGGGCCAATCAGTTTGAAGATTGGCAGGATAGAAACTATGTTCCTAAAACTGCTACCCACTCCCAGTCTAGATACCAAAGCAGTAATTCTACAATTTCTTTCTGTCCTTGGGTTTGGTTAGAGGTGCCTAAAATCTGTTCTTTTTTGGGGATGAGGAGAACTGTTTATCTTTCTTTGTTTTAAATATCTACTTTGTCTCTATAAATTGAGTTAGCCACAGGAATTTGCAATTACTGGGACTGCATTTGGGAGGAGAAGGAAGAGGCATAGGAAGAGGAGAAAAACAGAAAGAGAGAGATTGATTTTTGCCAGAGCTCTGTCTCTGACCAGGGACTTGGAGCTAGTCAAATGGAGAATTTAAAGATGCCTTTTCCTATGATTTTGCAGAAGAGAGAGCAAATGTTGTCCATATAGGACCACAAAAAATGTCAGTAAGAGTGGCTGAATGACTCTGCTCATCATCCCCCCCCCACTGCTACAAAAAGGGGGTTTGCGTGCCTTGAGCGTACACAGCCTGACTCCTGAAGTTCTGTTCGTGCTTCTGCTCTCCCAGCTCCATATGGCTTTTCATGGCCTTCCTTTCTGCTGTATATCTCCTATATAATTTATCAAAATCTGGGTTTCTCCTCGATTCTGTTATCTGCCTGGACTCACTGTGACTAATTTCCTCTCAAATGGTCCCACTTGCTTTTAAGGGTCATCTGGAGCATAGCCAATCATTTCTTGACGAGTTCCATTTCTAATTCATTTCTAAACTTCATAAAAACAACATGCCAGTGTTTTAAAGTCACCCTTAACTAAAGGATTCCTAAATACCATAGAAACTCTGCCTGGAGCAGCTAGATGGTACAGTGGATAAAGCGAAGACCCTGGAGTTAGGAGGACCTAAGTTGAAATACAGCCTCAGACATTTACTAGATGTGTAACCCTGGGCAAGTCACTTAACCATTTGCCTCAGTTTCCTCATCTGTCAAATAAGCTGGAGAAGGAAATGGCAACTCCAGTATCTTTGCCAGAAAATCCCAAATGGGTTTTCTGACACAACAAAACAACTGAACAGAAACTCTGCCTGTTGATAGACTATGTTAGTCTCAGGTTTATCTAAATGGAGAAGATGAAAAACAGAGCAAAGATCTGAACCCAGGTACTCTGAACCCAGGTTCTTTCCCCCGCAACACAGAAAATGCATTTGCTACACATAACACTTATGGGTTCTGTTCTTTTAATCTGGCTGAAAGACATGACCCTAAAGCCAATGCAATATTCATGGGCTCAAACATGTCAGGGTTTTAAAGTTACCTTTAACTAAACCAAGGCTGTCCAACCTTAGGTTATCTTAAGGTCACAATCAAATAAATAATTATTCGAGGGCTGCAACCAGAATAAAAAATACAATACACCAATAGAAAGTGAGGGAACTCGTGTCATCAATACGACAGGCAAAGGCACAAAGCGCAAAAGCAAACACAAAACAACAAAGTGACAACACAACAGTATAAAGGTAGGTGCATACTGACTAGTCTGCATCATACAGATGGAATGCACCCCACTGATCAATTGAAAATTCCATGCGATACGTTCTGTCCATCATACTCCTTAAAAACACCAAAGAAAATTAGCATCAACAAGATTATTTATTAGTGATGGAATTAAAAAATCAAATTATTATTTTATTTTTTCGCTTATGAAAATTAAAACCCACAGGTGGGCTGCGTAAAATCGAACTGCAGGCCGTATTTTGGACAGCCCTGAACTAAACGACTAATAAATACCATAAAGAATACTAAATACTAAATACCATAGCCTGATGGCAGACTATGTTAGTCTCAGGCTTATTTGAATGGAGTAAATGAAAAACAGAAACAAAAAGCTGTTGGAAACTTACTAATGGCATGAAGTTGGTGATTGACCTGCTGGGAGTGAGTGATGAACAACATTATCATGCCCAAGGGGGTCACCAGGCCTGGAGAAAGAACACAAATGGGTCACGCAAGAGATAATAAAAGGTCTTTTGAAAAAGGTATGAGGGGAAAGTTTACTATTGCTGCCAATGTGTTCTTTGGTGCTAATTGAAAAGTATTAGAAATGGGAACTCTTATAAGATTTTAAGGGGAAGAAAAGAGAACATTATATATTGCATTCAAAAGTAAATTCTCACACAAGCTTTACTTTCTACCTTGAGTTAAGAAAATCCATGACAAGAGTATGAGCCAACACAGGCCTTCTAATTCACCAAGGGTGCAGCTATAAATTGTTCCAACCCATCTGGAAAAAACAATTTGTGTAAGAAAAGTAGCTAAACAGCCCACACCCTTTGACCTAGAGATCCTTTTTATTGCGATGATGTCTCAAGAATTTTAATGACAAGGACAGACCCAAATGTACAAAAATGTTCATTGCACCATTATTTGTCATGATGAAAATCTGAAAATGAAATATGTACCCAATGACTGGGAAGTAGCTGAAGATACTATGAGATGAGAATGTAATGGCATGTGACTATACTATAAGGAATGACTGACATGAAGAATTCAGAGAAATTTGGGAAGACTTACATGAAATGATGATACAGACCCAATAGAATGACATAAACAACGCAACAATGCAAATAAAATTGATGTGGAGAGGCAACAAAATTGCTCTCAAATTCAGCAATTGTTATTCAGTCATGTCTAACTCTTTGTGACCTAATGCACCACAGCGTGCCAATACTATCCATGGGGTTTTCATGGCAAAGATACTGGAGTGGTTTACCATTTCCTTCTCCAATGAATTAAGGCAAACAGAGGTTAAGTGACTTGCCCAGGGTCACATAGATAGTAAGCGTCTAAGGCTTAATTCAAACTCAGGTCTTCCTGACTCCAGCTGAGCCATCTAGCTGCATCCAAAATGGTGTTTTTTCCTCCTCCTGGATATTGCTCAGAATAACTGAACTGAACTAAACCCCAAAAGGCTATAGCTCTGTGTAATCACATCCCATGATTCAAGGAACTCACATAACAGAATTGGGGTGAGATTCAGTCAATGAAGTAATCTAGCAAAAATACAGTAACAGTTAACGTGATTATACTGTCAAAGTTAAAGGACATATATCCCTCCTTTGTCTCTAACACTCGATAAACTAATATACTTTTATGAGGGTTTGTTTGCAGGTTCGTTGTGTAGAAACAAAATGTAGCAATATTTTTTTAAATTATTAGATAAATCAATAAACACTGAGAGTAATTACTGGGTATATTAGTTTAAAAAGTTAGTGGATTTGTCACATCAATCAACATAAAAAGAGATCATAGACTCTATAGCCAGACAAAAACACACGTTTCTTTTGACTTGATTTTCCTTACTTTTGCTTTAAGTTAGAGGGTAGTTCCAGCTTTCACTTGCTGGCCCTTCCTTTAATAATTAACTATTTAGAAGGTATTAAAGCAAGAAGAAAACACCATCAGGTAGCCTGGTCAACAAAAAAGCCAGGGAGGTTGGGGCAGGGGGGAAGGTTGTAAAAATTCAAGTATTCCAAAGAGGTAGACAATGCCTGTAACTAAGCTGTGTCAAATAAAGATTAAAGTGAATTCATTCTCTCTTTTACTGTATCAGCACTCTCTACCAAAGAAGCAAAAATAGAACCAGAGTAGGATGACCAGAGCCCTACACCTGGGTGGCTGGCATCTAGAGACTGCATTTCTTCCCTGTAATGGTCCTCAAGATGAGAAGTATTGTAAAGTTCCCATTCCTCTTCTAACCCACAGTGATACTTACTTCTTCCCTCACATTTTCAACCTCTTTTATATCGCTCAGAGCAACTGAACTGAAACCAACAAGGCTGCAGCTCTGGGTAACTGCACCCCCTAATGGTTTTAAGCATAGTTTTGGGGTGAGATTGAATCAAAGAAGCAAACCGGCAGAAATAAATGAAGAAATGAATGAATGAATCCTCTTCAACTAGATAGCAATATAGATTTGGAGCTAAATGCAAAGTCGTAAGACTGTGAGCCCAATTCCTTCGTTTTACACATAGGAAAACTGAGATAAAGAGGTTATGATTTGCCTACAGCTAAAAAAAAAATGTATCTGAGGTAAGATTTGAACCCAGCTCTTCCTGACTCCAAGTTCATCACCATACTACACCATACTGTAGATAGCTTTTGTTTTTATATCCCCTATATTTTTCCCTATATCTCTTCCCTCCCCACTCCCAGAGGAGTTCATCCCTTAAAAAAAATTTTTTTGAGCAAAATCAATCAATATATTGGAAAAGTCTGACATTATATAGAATGCTCCATACCTGTGGACCCCAACTCCGCCTCTGCAAAGAAGTGGGGAAAGTGTCTTCTCATCTCTTCTCTGGGGCCTGGCTTGGTCATTATAATTTTGCAACATTCAGTTTTGATTGTTTTGTTGTTCTTCTTCCCATTTACATTGTTGCAGTCACTTCATATGTTGCTTTCTTGACTCTGCATCAGTTTATATAAGTCTTTCGATATTTCTCTATGTTAAGGTCTGTTATTTCTTAAAGCATAATAATACTCCATTACATTCAGGTACCACAATTTGCATAGCCATTCCCCAACCAACAGCATTTTTTAAACCAAAGTTCTCTCCATATAGGTAGTATCAATAAAGTAAAAAAAATCTGTATAAAGTCAACATCCTTTGCAGATATTAGCCTAGCAGATATTTCCCTTTATGTCTGGGTATACATGTGTGTGTAATATATATGTATGTATGTGTGTATGTATATGCACACATACACACATTTCACATCGTTCCCAGGAGAATTGGACAAAAGAAAGATTTTTCAAAATACATAATAAATATTAATTGGGTGATACCCGTCCCTCGACAGAACCCAATACTTTCCATAATAAGTTACACTAAAGTTAAATGGGAATAATTAGCTAAGCCTTACTACTCATTGTTCTCTGTTGCTTATCAACTGCACAGAACCCTGAATGTGTCTCTCTATATATCAGTGTGTCTGGAAACAGAAACACTGAAAGTCCATTTCCCTAGAATACTATCTGAATCCTTTTCCTGTTCCTATCTAATATGACCCTTACTCACAAAATACACAAAACACCAAGACAACACTGGATGCCCAGACTGAGAATATATGGACAAAGATAACTTATGGAAACTTGGAGTGATTGAATAATGGTTATCATGCTTTATGTGACAAAACTAGTTAATTTAAATGTAAATTATTACTAAACAACTTTATTTAGCTTCTTTGGTGTTCAATGTAAGCTTTTTAATATTTTTTTGTTTTAAAGAAAATCATCTTCTGCCTCTTCTTGGCAGAGATTTTGCAATTATACCCAACAGGTTATCTTTCTACAACTACCCAAGAAACAGCCAACTTTGAAGAGGAGAGCAGGAGGAGGAAAAGAAGAGAAGAAGGGAAAAAAGGAAGAAGGATGCAATGATAAGAGGACTGACTTTGAGATCAGAGGATCACTATTCAGATCCCTATGACATGTATTACCGTGTGTGATCTAGGGCAGCAAGTCACTTAGCCTCCCTGGAACTCAGTTTTGCTCATCTGTAAAATGAGGGAGGACTCACCATTCAACAAAACTACCAGAAAACTGGGAAACAGTTTGGCAGAAAATGAACTTAGTCCAACATATCACAACATGTATCGATAAACCCCAAATGGACTCATGACTTACATAGAAAAGGTCAAATCACAAACAAATTAGAAGATGGAAGGAAATCCTTTCACAATTATGAATAGGATAAGAGTTCCCAACCCAACAAGGAATAGAGAAGATCATGGAAGTTAAACTATACGGTGTTAATTACATACATTTTTAAAAAGGTATGCACAAACAAAATCAATGCAGTTAAAATGAGAAAGAAAACAAATGACTGGGAAAAATTCTTTCAGTGAATTTCTCTGATAATGGTCTGAGATCCAAGATATGGGCAGTTAGGTGGTGCAGTTGATAGAGTTCTGGGCCTGGAGTAAGGAAAACCTGAGTTCAAATTCAGCCTCAGATACTTACTAGCTGTGTGACCCTGGGCAAGTCACTTAATCCTGTTTACCTCAGTTTCCTCATCTGTAAAATGATCTAGAGAAGAAAATGGCAAACAACCCAAGTATCTTTGCCAAGAAAACACCAAATGGGGTCACAAAAGATTGGACACAACTGAAAAAATGACTAAATAACTATGTTAGCAGATAAGGAGAATGCTATACATAGGTAGTTTAGCTAGGTTTTAGCAAAGCATTCGACAACAATATGCACAAGATGGAGAGTTATGGACTAGACAATATGCATTTAGAGAAGCATAATAACCAGGACCAGGGTGGTGATAGTCCTGTTGTACTCAGTCTTGGTCAGATCACATGTAGAATATCATGTTCATTTCTGAACACCACATTGTAGATAGTTAGATTTAGAAGAGGTAGAATGGCAGGATCCAAAGAGTAGTCATTGATATTTTGATACCAATTTAGAAAGGGGTATTCAAAGAAGTGTCCCAGTGACCTGTTTTTGACCCTATACTGTTTTACATATTTATCAATTAGTCAACAAGTATTTATTAAGTGCTTTGGCAGTGAGGCAGCACTAGACCTGGAATCAGGAAGACTCTAGTTCAAATCAGGCTTCAGACACTTCCTACCTGTGAGACCTTGGGCAAGTTATTTAACCTCTCTGTGCCTCAGTTTCTTCAATTGTAAATTGGGGGTAATAGAGCTCCTACCTCATAGAGTTGTTGTGAGGATAAATGAGATAATATTTGTAAAGGGCTTAGTACAGAGCCTGGTAGATGGTAGGTGCTTAATAAATTCTTCCCCTCCCCTCCCCCTCACCATGCTAAATATTGAGAATACAAGTACAAGCAGAAAGAAATACTTGCCCCTCAAGAAGCTTACATTCTAATGGGGGAAGACAATACATAAAATAAAGCTGAAAAGTGGACCAGTGTGGGAGCATAGTAGACAAAGTCCAGAGTGCAGCCTGGGGAGGAACAGAAACATGACTGGTCTGGGCATCCTTCTTAAACAGAGGTTCTGGGAAGAGCCCTCCTATCACTGGGAGATACAGCAGGTGTAAATTCCAGGCCGGGAATGAGCTCTCAGGATGAAGATCATGGCAGAGAAAGTCAGAAGTGAAGCCTAGGGAGGAATAAGGCTCTTCAACTTGACACCAGATTGATTCATTAGACAAAGGAATAGAGGGCATGCTTACCAAATTTTCCAGTGACATGAAACTGGGAGAGCCAGCTAAAACAATGGATGACAGTCACAATTCTAAAAGATCTCAACAGGTAAGAATGTTGGACCAGGATTAATATGCTAAAATTTATTAGGAATAAATAGAGTCTCATATTTTAGTTAAAAAAAAAACAACTTCGCAATTACAAGATTGGGGAGATATGGGGTTAGACAGCTGTTCATCTGCTGAAGATATGTGGTTTCAGTTTGTTGTAATGTCTTTGAGTCAACATCATGATAGGCTGACAGCCATAAAAGTTCGTCTGATTTTTGATGCACTTAGAGAGGCAAGGCACACAACACTGGTGGGAGCGGGGTGGGGCGAGGAAGGAGAGAGGGAGGGCATGTGGGAGGCCCTACTCTATTCTGCTCAGGCCACACCTGGAGGACAGTGTTCAGATCTTAGTGCCATGTATTAGGAAGGACTGTGATAAGCTGCAGGACATTCAAATAAGGTCAACCGAGATGGCAAAGAGCTTTGAGCTTCTGCCATTTGAGGTCTAGTTGAAGGAACTGGTTGAAGAGTCTGTCTAACTTGGAGAAAAGGCTTAACAGAGACACAACAGCCATGTTCAAATATTTTAAAGGCTTTCTTGTGGAAGAGGGATTGCACTTGTATTAATTTGGTCTCAGAGAATTTAACTAAGGAACTGGGTAGAAATAGCAAAGAGGTAAACGGAGGCTCAGAGAAGGTGCTGCTCCAGTCCTCCAAGGTGTTATTTTTCTCTGTCTTCTTCCCCTCTGAAGCCATTCCCTCTAGATAGAAGCAAACCATAGTCAATAATAGTCAATAAACATTTATCAAGCACCTACTATATGCCAGGCACTATGCTAAGTGCTGGGGATATAAATAAAAAAGAAGACAGTTCCTGTTCTCAAGGAGCTTACAATCTAATGGGGGAGGACTAAGAGAAGCTGGTGGGGGCAGGAAGTGAGAGGGAGAGGATAAGGAAGTCAAGGCCATGGTGGAGAAGTCAATCAGAGAAGTCCCAAAGTAGGTGACTCAGGATTCCTGCCTGGGTGACTGGTAAATGCTAGTGTTGTCAGGGGAAACAGGGCTGTTAGGAGTTAGAGGAGGGATCTTGCTGAGTTCAGTTTGGACATCTAGGTGGAAGTATTCAAAGAGGCATAAGAAGAACACTTCCTAACAATGAAAACTGTTGTTCACCCTTCCAAGATATCATGTCTTGCCTCGAGTGTGAATTGGATTTAAGTGAGGCAGAGTTGCACAGAGTCATCAGCTTCACTCTATTCCACAGTCACTGAAGGGTAAGACAAAAGTCAAGATGATTGGCGACTGCTTCAGCTGCCTTCATGGCCTTGGAACAAATTGTTCAACAGTGGAAACTATGCAAATGGATTGCCTCAGGAGGAAATATATTTCCCTTTGCCAACAGTCGTGAAGCAAAGATTGGATGATGACTTGCCATGTATATTGTAGAGATAATTCTTATTCAGGAATTGCTTGGACTAGGAGCCTTCAAATTCCCTTCTACCTCAGAGGTTCTGTGACCCTAAGGATTCAAGTGGATTCAACAAAATATGTGAAGCACCAAGAGTGATGCATTAGGCACCAAGATTTCAACTATAATAAGGGTTTGACACATACCCAGATCACCTAAGATGGAGTCACCCATGAAAGAGATGCTAGGGGAAGGGAACAAGCATTTATTAAGCACCTACTATTTGCCAGGCACTATGCTAAGTGCTTTACAAATTTATCTTATTTGATCCTTACCCTAGAAGGTAAGTGTTACTATGATCTCCATTTTACAGATGAAGAAACCGAGGTACAACGAAATTAAGTAACTTGCTCAAGGTCACACAGCCAGAAAGTGTCTGAGATCTGATTTGAATTCAGGTCTTCCTGACCCTAGGCCCATCATTTTATTCACTGTGCCATCTAGTTAGGGTTCCTGCTTCTGAGAGACAGGAAAACTGGAGTATTTCTGGGCCTTTTGCATTGGCTTACCACAGGGTTGGGATTAAGCTTTTTCCATTGGTTATTTAGTTGGAATTCTGTGTTTTAAAGCCACCTGGATAAGCACAGTCTACTCCCTTTCCTGCATTTACCCCAAAGAATTAAAGACTCATTCACAGAAGATGACATCCAGCAATAAGAGAGGACTTGAGGGCCACCTCCCTTGCCCCTTAAGTCATGTAACCCCAAGAAATCATTCCGGAGTTTTGGTCTTCTTCCTTTGTCCTTTTCAGTTCTAGGCACAGGGAGAGGAGTCTATGACCTATGAGTATCAGTGAAGGATAATTCAGAGTCCAGAAATCCAGGCTGGACATTGTAGTCAGACTCTCAGAGAAGTCCTAAGAAGTAAGGATCTAGGATGCCATCCCAGAAGGCTTTGGACTTGAATTTTGTGGGATTAATGGTATGTGGGAACTGAAGTAAGCTGTACAAAGATCAAGGTGGCACAGAGTGGGATTATGATATCAAGGTGGTGGGGGAAAATGTTTGTATGTTTGTCCTTGCTATGCTTTTGAATAAATTTTTGTGAATGCTAATCTGAAGTTAAGTGACTAAGTGGAATTGGGTGCTAGTCACTGGCACCCATAAAGAGAAAACACAACTACTGTGGGTTCTAGTAGTAGAAAGAAAAGAGAGACTCTCTCAGCTCCCTCAGGGTACTAGACAACAGAACCAGGTTGTAAAAACTAACAGAACTGGCCTTTAGGGGCCAGAGAAATCTTGCTATACAAAGATGAAGAATGACATGGTTTCTGCCTCCAAAAAACTTTATAATCTAGTAAGTGCATGAGCTAAGTGCACAATTATAACATGAAGAAGAAAACTATTAAGTGCAATATGTCTATGGGGTTTGGGGAGTTTAGCTCCCTGGAGGATGGGCATCTGAGCTGGACCTCGAAAGACAGGAAGAATGTCAACAAAGAGAGATGACAGGAAAACCTGGGGGTAGGAATTCAAGGTTGTGAAAGAATATGAGATCTAGAAATAGCCAGTAGTCCGCTCTGACTGGAGCTGTTGTTGTTTGTCCTTCGTTCCTGAAGAGGACCATGACATCAAGGCATAGAGTATGTGAAGAAGTGGATTGTCAAACAAGACTGGGGAGGTGGGTTGCGGTAAAATTTGGGAGTGCCTTGAGTTTCAGGCTTAGAAGGTTGTATCTTATCTAGTAAACAACAGGAAGCCAATGAAGACTTTTGAGTAGTGGAGTGTTATGATCAGGCTTGTGCTTCAAAGACTTACTTTGTCAGCAGTTCAAAGGCCGGCTCACAGAGGGAGAAATTGGAAGTAGGGAGATCAGAGTTGGGGGGACTGGAGAAGAAGTTATCACGCTAGTCCAGGTAAAGGGAGCTTGAGATGGTGTGGCGATGAAAGGAAAAGGGAGAGAATAAAAGGAAGAAATATTTTTGAGGTATAATTCATAACACTTTCCCTTTGGCAGGGAGGCATGTGGAAGTTAAAAAAAAAAGAATGCCTAAGTTTTCCAGCCTGGCTAACTGGGGAAATTCTGGTGTTGTCAATAGAAACCAGGATAGTAGTAGGTGGGGAGATTTAGGGAAGATGATTTCAGTTTGAAAATGTGGAGTCTGAAGGGTTAAAGAGGCATCTATGTGGAGGTGTCTGATACCTTGCTGGAGACAGAGAACTAGGATTCAGCTTTAGATCAGGGCTAAAGATACAAATCTCAGTATCATCTGCACGGAAAAGATCATTAAAGCCATTCAATTGTCAGGGCAGAGTGTTGAGAGAGAAGAGAAGGGAGCCAATGTTAGAGTCTTGGGAGATAGCATTCAGCAAGTGCAAAAGCCATAATTGAAGGAGCCTAAAAGAGCTCTCTGGGAAGGAACCAGGAGAGAGTAATGCCATCAAATCTAAGGGAGGAGAAAAAAGATTAAGAAGAAGGAGGTAGTCAACCATGCCAGAAAAGATGCAGACTTAAGGAAAAAAAATACCATTCAATTTTGCAATTAGGATGTCATTTGGGACCTTAGAAAGAATTGTTTCATTTGAGTGATAAGCAGAAGCCAGTTTGCCAGGATGAGCATTTAGAAAGGAGACAGCAAGTTTACTGCTTTTAGATGTGGAAGGAGACCAAGAGGATGACAATGCGGGGAGACATCAAGGACAAAGACAAGGACAGGGCTTTCCAGGGGACTTTTTTGTTAGTCCTATAACACCTTACCCACCCTCTGCCACTGTGCCAGAATAGGGACTCTCAGAGCATGGTTTTGAAGTAAGGGACAGGGACTGGTAGAGAAGAAGGGATTGAAGCTTGAAAAGAGAAAACTTTGGAGAATATACAACAGCTGTATTTGAAGGGCTATTGTTTGCAAAATCATTTAGATCAGCAGTGGGGAACTATAATGTTAATGTGATATAAGATCTTCTTCCCCCAACCCCATTAATAGACCTCATGTGGAGCCCATTAAGGGAAGCTTGCTTAGGGGAGGCTTGCTTGTAGGAAGGCTTTCATACCTTTTGCTAGTTTCCAATTAGGCACTGAATCACAAGGATTGTGATGCCTTCTCTATATAGTGTACATATACTCCGAGTTGGTATTTTGCTTTGGGGGCTAGCTTATGAGAAAGATCTTGTGATTCCAGGTGGAGACTCTGAGTTGTTGCTGTGTGTTCAGGGAACCCCACCCCCAACTGCTCAAATGTAAAGGCTCTCTCAATCCAGGGACGTATGTAAAGTGTATAGCAATGTTGCTTTGATTCAGGCAATAGAGCCCTGTCTGTTGGTCTTTGTTTTTCTGTTAGTATTTCCTCTGAAGTTCAGGGTGCTGACTTTTCCCCTGAACTAGTGAATGTAATTAAAGATTGTTGACCCCTTAAACAGCTATCTTTCCTAGTAAAGCAGATCTAAGAGCCTGTGCTAGCAGACATCCTGGGTATGCCAGTGTGGTTGCCTTTACAGGAACCTGCTGAGGTTTAAATTCAGTCAAAGGGCCACACTTGAGGACCTAGAGAGTCACATGTGGCCTTGAGCCCAAAGGTTCCCCACTCCTGGTTTAGATACAAGTTTAGATACTCCTGTTTTAGATAGAAGTTGCAATGGGTCAGATTTAGGTTCCAATGTTAGGAAAAATTTACTAACTCAAAAAGCTACTCAAAAAAGAGTTACTAGCAATTAGCAGCCTTAGGAAGATTATTATGAGGAAGGCACTTTATGGACCTCAGTGCTACATGTGAATCATTTTAAATTTAATTTCCATTAGAGAATAGAGAAAATAATGAATCTCTTGGGGCTGAAGTAAATTAATAAAAAATATCCTAATATCAGTCAGAAAGATGATGGGTAAATTAATCAATCAGGAAACATTAAGACTATTATGAAGAGTCCAACACAACTGAAAGATGACTGAACTCAACAAAATGTGCCATGTGAACTTTCCAGTCTCCTTATACTTTCTTCCCCACTCCTCCAACATACTGTGTGGCTTCCTTTCTGTTCCTCAGTCTCCAGTTCCAGGCATTTTCCCGGGCTGTACCTCAGGCCTGGAATACTCTTCCTCTTCACCTCCAACTCCCAGCTTTTCTGACTTCAAGTCTCAGCTAAAGAAAGTCTCACTTTCTTCTAGGCTTCTTAAAGAAATCCAGCTCCCCTTTATCTTAGTGCCTTCCCTCAGAGGCTACCAGCTACACTTCCTAGGGATGGTCCTGTAGGACTAGCTAATGGTATTCTTGCAGGAGCACTGGTCTTTCCATCAGAAAGGGGTTGAAAGGGTTAAAATTCCACTCTTGCCATTTACTAGTTTATGTAATTTGAATAATTCACTCTAGGGTCTCACTTTTCTTATCTGTAAAATGCACCAGTTAGACTAGAAGATCTGTAATCTCCCTACCCGATTTGACAATCTGGGATCTCCTGAAAGGCAGAAAAAGGAAGAGAAGGAAAACCTGATGGCTAGAGCACGTTGTTTGATGGACCGTGTTCGGTTATCTCTTGGAGCAAAAAGCAGTCTGCTTGTAGATATGCAAGAACACCCTTAGCACATGATTTACTTAACTGCATGAAAACGGGCAACATGTATCCTATTAAGTAAAATGGTCAGTTCCACTAACTCTGCCTAAAAACCATTACAAAGGCCTCCTTTTAATCAAAACCTTCCCTTTCTCTAAAGTACACTGCTTTTCTGCCTTATCTTCTTGGCTTAAAAAAAAAATCAAACCACCACAAAAACTTTACGAACTGAGCCCTGCTTCCCTCGCCCCCACGTGTACTTTGTCACGAAGAGTCATGGGTGGAGGTCATGGACCTAGTGTCCAGAAGTACATTTTTTACTTCTTTGCCACAGGGTCACAAAGTACACACGGGCTGAGTCCCTGAAAACAAAGTGGCCAGGCGATGATTTCAAGCCAGGGGCGGGACAGAAAGGTCCTGTTGATTTTTCCCTTACTTGACTGCAGCTGGCTCAGTCCTGGCGTCAGGGGCAGGGGCCTCCTGGGGGCAGGAAGGAGGAGGGCAGATAGGAGACCTGACCCCTCTGGCAGCCGGGCTCTGACAAGCAGCAGCCGCAAGCCCGGAGCGGCAAAGCGGAACAGAGAAGGGGCCCAGATTCCGGGGCAAGCAAGACCCTAGATGCGCCTCCTTCTTCCTCTCTCAGCAAAGCCTGGAGAAACAGCCCAGGGGGAGCCAGTGGGCAGTGAAGGAAGGAAATGAAAATAGTGGAGGAGTCTGCGACAGCCTGGGGTCTCCAGGGACTGTGAAAGCCAGCCGCCCCCCGCGTGGTCCCCCCACCTCCAATCAGCGCAGCCCCACTGAGGCCAGAGAACAGCGCTACTCACTCACCCTTTCTCCAGGGCCCGCCCAAGCTGCGTGGGAGAAGGGGGTGTGTTCTTGAGACAGACCCTCGAATCTGCTCGACAGACCAATATCCTGTCAGAGACGCAAAGGGAAAGCGGGAGCGGATACAAAGCAGGCCAAGGGGTTGGCTAGACTGAGAAGCCCCCTGGGCTCTCTGCCCTCTCCAACCTTTCTTCTGCTACTGACCCAGAGTGGACCAAGGAGTCCGCCTCCTCTCCTTCCTGGGCTGCCAGGGAAGAAAGAGAATCGCACCACCGGCGGACAAAGCGGCAGCAGCAGCAAGAGGGAGCCGCGAAGGAAAGGGGGGTCCCGCTGTGGACAATGGGGCTGCGTCTCCTCCTGCTCGCCTGCTTGGGATTCAACTTGTTCGGCTTCCTGCTGTGCACCCGGACCCCAGCGCATCCTCTGGGTAAGAGCCTGCAGTTTGGCCCTCACTCCCCCATCCCGGATTTCTGTGGGGATGAATGAGCAGTCAAAGGGGTAGAGGGAACCCATGGTGGAGTGGGGCGGGTAGGGCAGTTCACACCTAGGCTTTAATAAATGGGCAAGACTGGGCTCCCGCGGTGTCTGCTAAAGTCCCCTGGACCCCGCCCTGCGCCCCAAAAGTATCAGGGAGAACCGAGCATCTGCTCTGAGATTTGGTGAGCTTGCCCTGCGAATCGTGCCCTGGGGCAATGAATGAGCAGGTGCTCTTTGTTCTGGGGAGAAGCAGATGGTACTGGAGCTGATGTGGGATTTGGGGGACAGCTCATGGTTTCCTAGGGTGGGTTAAGATGGCACCTCTCACAGTACTTTGTCTTGACACTTTGCGTTAGTCCCCAAACCACACATAAGGAAAGGGTCGCAAACTGCTTTACAATTCTGACATCTACGCTTTAAGGGTTTCCAAAGCTCTTGGCATGTATTATCTCAGAGCTTGACAACAATGCTGTGAGATGGTTATTTCTATTTCTGTTTTACAGATAAGGAAACTGAGGCTCAGAGTAGTTAAATAATTTGCCCAACGCCAAGTGTGACCTGGGTCGCATTTGAACCTAGGTCTTTCTGACTGCAAGTCCAGCGTTCAATCATCTAAGACAAGCTGCCTACCAAAGAGTTCATTGGTCTGAATTAAGGTTCCTCATTAGTGTGGTCGTTGTCTAACCCTTTCCCATTTTACAGATGAGGTAAAAGACAAAGAAAAAACCCTTGTAACTCACACTCGATTAGGTAGTAAATCTGTCCCCTGATCCATCAACAAGCTTGCATTGGACACTCTACTATGGGTTAGGCTTTGTATACCAAGACAAAAATGAGAGTCACTGCTCCCAAGGACAGAGCCTGTTTCTATTCTGATCGCTAGAAATGGCTTCCCTATGGGAGAAAAATATTTATCCTACAAAATTGGTTTCTTTCATACTCTCCCATCAAAAGTTTTAGAATTTCTTCACCATTCTTTGGTCTCCCTTAGGAAGGAGTTGTTCTACTTCAGTCATTCACTTTACCTAAGGGAATAGTCTTCCCATCAGCAAATTGTTCTTAAGCAACTGGTTGCTTTGCCAGGTAGGGCAGTGGGAGCCAATTCTTAATCTTTACAATTTTATAGATGTTCGGGAGTGTTTTTAGACTTTAGAGGCTGCCCACAGGAATGTCATTACATAATACTGTAATACAGTAGATTGAAACTATGGAATAGAATTGCTATACTTTTTTTCATTCAGAGAGAAGGCTGACAGAATCAAAAAACAGTAAGAAAGGGTACACTGAAATTATTCACAATGGTGTAGATATACTGAAGTTGTATAAATGTAACAGAGAAAATGTAAACATGTATAAAATGTAACAGAGGAAGTTTTTTTCTCCATGTGTTTTGTGTGGAGCTTGAAGAGAAATTCATAGTAGGGTTAATTTTTACCACATCATTAAATACATCACTAAGAATCACAGCATGGCTGTAGACAAACATGAAGGACATACAAACAAGTGAACAGAATTGGGTGAGAGGTACCAAAAGGCAAATGTCTTAATTTTTTTTTTACCAATTGGATAAGATGTCAGTTCAATCAATCCCTGGAATAATTCTAGAATAGTTTATTAAACTATTTACAAGCTCTAAGAAAGAAAACAATGATTATTAGGAAGCAGTATCATTTCACTAAGACTAAGACATACTAAACCAAATTTTGTTAAGATTCCTGAACTGTATGAACAGGAAAATGCTATTGCATGCTATATTTTGATTTCATCAAGTCATTTGACGCAGACTTTAATCCAGTCCTCATGAGGAATATGAGGAAATGTAAATTAGATGGCAGCATAATTAAATCAATTTATAGCTGGTAAAACAACCACACTGAAAGAATGTTGATTAATGGAACATTAACTTGATAGCCTCCCGGTGGTCAACCAATGGGTTTTGACCTAACTTGCTACTTTAACAGTGGTTTGGGTGAAAATTTAGAAGGCATGTAAATGAATTTTGTCAATGGAATAGAGTCAAGAGGGATGGAGTGCTAATATTTTGAGCGGTCGACTAAAGATTCAAACATTTTTTGATATGCTTAGAAGTATGGGCTGAAAAGAATAAAATGAAGCTTAGTAAGAATATATGTAAAATCTGGCACTTAGGATAAAAATCAAGTTCACAATTACAGGATGGTGGACACTTTGTCAACAGAAGTTCAAGTGAAAGGGGTGTAGAATTACTTTAATGAAAGCTTAATATGAACCAAAAGTGTGGCTCAAAGAGTTAATGCAACCTTTGACTGAAGAACATAGTGGATGACAAATAGTAGAATGAACTCCATTTGGCTCAGAAGAGAGATTTATAGGGGTGGAGAGATGATAGCTGAATTAAAGTATTGAGACATAGAAAAGGGATTGGATACATTTTGCTAGCTTCCAGAAGCTAGAACAAAAACCACTTCATATAATTTACAGAGAGGCAGATTTTCACTAAATACAAGGTGACCCTGAGTATAGTATCTCCTAAAGAGGAAATGTTGAATTCCAGGATGGATAACTTCAGTCAGTTATGTTGTTAGAGGAAGTAGGGGAATTCATGGAATTGGGTGAAAAGCTGAGGTAGATGCTATTTAGCTTAGTTGTTTTTCAGATGTGTCCGCCTCTTTGACACCATTTGGGGTTTTCTAGGCAACGATAGTGGAATGGTTTGCCATTTCCTTCTCCAGTTCATTTCACCAATAACGAAACTGAAGCAAACAAGGTGAACTAATTTTCCCAGGGTCACACAGCTAGGAAGTGTCTGAGGCCAGATTTGATTTCAGGAAGATGAATCCTCCTGAGTATAGAATATGTATATAATACATATATAATATAAGTATTATAATGCATATAATATGATATTGAATAGATTATATCATAATTAGTTAAATATTAATTCATCTCAGAGCCAAGTCTACAAGCATTTATTAAGTGCTTATTGTGTGTCAGGCACTATACTAAGCGCTGGGGAAACAAATAGAAGCAAAAAACAAAGTCCCTGTCTTCAGGGAGCTTACATTCTAATGTAGGAAGGCAACACATTTAAAAAGCTGAAAAATGGAGAGAGGTAGCTAAAAAAAAATTACTGAATTAGTAGTAGCTTTTTGTCAATATACGTTTTCTCAAGCATCAAAGTCTAATAGCACAAGTTCTACTGAAAGAAAGTCTCAACACTAAAAAAGGTTGCTATTTATTGGTTGTGAAAGCCTAAGAAAAAAATCAAGTGATGGCCAACCCTCTGAAGAGGAACTTCTTCAAAGGCTTTTCAGCTGGTCCTTGGACAATAGAAATGGACCTGTGCTTGAAGCCTTTCCAGTTTGGTAGAACCTACCAGGGTTTGTGTTCTATGGAATCCAGCACGACCTCCATGACATGATGAGGCAATGGAATAGGACCATTTGGTCGAGGAAGCTTGCCACATCTGAAATTCTTCCATTCAGTATCACTTCCTAGATGTTTTCTGACATTGTCTTGAGAAGGCCATTTTTAAAATGTAAATTCAAGTTCCTTTTGTATTTAAAAAAATTGTGTAGCTCAGGCTATAGGAATTATAGTAATAACTAATAAATGGCATCTAAAAGCATGTCTAATATAATTTCTGACTACCATAATGCACAATTGCATAAAATATATTCTTTTTTTTTGGAGGGCGAAGGCAGGGCAATTGCCCAAGGTCACACAGCTAGTAAGTGTGTTAAGTGTCTGAGGTCGGCTTGAACTCAGATCCTCCTGACTCCTGGGTGGGTGCTCTACTCACTGTGCCACCTAGCTGCCCCCTAAAATATATTCTTATATCAAATTTTATGACAAATGAAAAAAGGCCATCATAGATGAAAAGGTAAACTGTGTCTTATAAGGAACAGAGTGGAAGAATACATTAATTGTAAAAAGAATGTATACTTTGTATTTAAAGGCTTTTTTTAAAAAAGACTTTTAAAATTTAAAAATATAATTTTATTTTTAACAATGAATATTTATTTTATCTTCTTTTCAACTACCATTTAAAAAATAAATACAAAACCCTTAAAACAAATATGCATAGTCAGACAAAGCAAATTCATTGACCATATCCAAAAGTGTATGTCTCATTCTGCACCCTGAATCCATCACCTCTCTTTTAGGAGATAGATAGCATGCTTCATTATTGGTCCATTAGAATCATAGTTGATCACTGGAAGGACCAGAGTTTTCAAGGTTTTCCCAGTTATTTGTTATTGTATGAATTCTCTTGGGAATTCTACTTTTGCTTAATTCACTCTCCATTAATTCACACAAGTCTTACCAAGTTTCACTGGAATTGTCCCTTTCATCATCTCTTATGCCACTATATTCATATACCATTATTTGTTCAACCATTCCCCAACTGATGGGCACCTGCTCTTGGTTTGTTTTTATTTTTGCTGCTATAAAAAGTGTTACTATAAATACTTTTGTACAGATTAGTCATTTTTCCTCTTTCTTTGACATCTTTGGGGTGTAGGCCTAGTAAGGTATAACTTGGTCAAAGGGTAAATAGAACTTAGGAACTTTTTAGACGTAATTTCAAATTGCTTTCCAGAATGACTATACCTATTCATAGCTCTACCAACAATGCATTAATGTGCCTGTTTTCCCACAGCCCCTCCAGCATTTGTCACTGTCCTTTTTTGTTGACTTTGCCAATCTGATGGATATGAAATAGATGTTTAGAGTTGTTTTAATTTGCATTTCCCTAATTATCAGTGATTTGGAACTTTTTGTCTCCATATAGTATTGATAGCTTGGATTTCTTCCTTAGAAAACTCCATGTTGCAAAACCTTTAACCTTGAATCAACTGTGGTTAAAGGCTCTCTACCATTTATGTTTATCACAAATGCAACCTCAGTTATAAAAGTTTAATAATTACGCATGTAAAAGACTAAGGACTAGGGGCAGCTAGGTGGTGCAGTGAGTAGAGCACCGGCCCTGGAGTCAGGAGGACCTGAGTTCAAATCCGGCCTCAGACACTTGACACTTGTACTAGCTGTGTGACCTTGGGCAAGTCACTTAATCCCAATTGCCCTGCCAAAAAGCAAAAAAAAAAAAAAAAGACTAAGGACTAAATGATTTTATGTTATGAGCAGAGGCTAGAAGAAGGCCCTGGGGAAAAGTTCGCTGGAGTCAGAGGGCTTAGGTTCATATCTTTCCTCTGCTGCTTGCTATGTGTTACCCTGAACAAGTCACTTAACCTTCTTAGATCTGAGTTTCCTCATCTGTAAAATGAGGAGGTTGGACTCTGAGATTCCTTCTACCTCCAGAGTTGTGATTCTATGAACTTGTTAGTACATACTGTTGTAATGAGGCAACATCATGTGTTCAGAGGAACATTCGGAGTCCCAACTCAAATACTTACAAGCTACTTTGACCACAGGCGAGTCGTGTAATCATTCTGACCCTTAGTTTCCTCATTTGTAAAATCCCTTCTTCATGGAACTTTTGTAAGTAAAATGTTTTGTAAGCATTGAAGCATTTTGTAAGTTTGAATTGTCGATAATTTATTAGTTTCAGAGGATGTTAACTTGGTTAAAAAACTTTGAGTAAGATCCTAAGGGGATGTAATTCAGGACTAATAACATCTGATAAGAATTGAAAAAAGGGGGGCATCTAGGTGGCAAACAGAGGTTAAGTGACTTGGCCAGGGTGACACAACTAGTTAGTATCTGAGGTCACATTTGAGCTCAAGTCTTTCTGATTCCAAGTATGGGCCCATACTTGAATCTCTTCCAGACTGTCAGAAACCGTAAGAGCTTGTGCTGTACTGTCAAAGCCTTTGAGAACTCAGGATCAGAAACTTCTACAACATCGAGGAATTACCTCAAATAAAAGGGGGAATCCCGGGAACAATTAAAAGAAAGACAGAAGACTGAAATTAGTGGTACGAAACAGGGGGAATTACGGTGGTCATTTGAGAACCAATTGAGAAAAGTTTAGGGAGGCACATCACTACAATGGCCCCAAAGCAGGGAGTTATTTTGGCCACCGTAATTTCTGAAGATTCTATTTGATGATTATCCATGGACCCTTGAAACAGTAAGGTAGCAGAGAATTTTTGTTCACTCGTTTCCCTTATTTCTACCCACTTTATTATAATAACTCAAGTTAATATAGTACTTAAAAGGTGACTTTTTCCTCTCACAATCCTGTGAGCTAACTAGTGAAAGTATTATTAACAACACTTTAAAAATGAGGAATGTAAGATACAGAGAAAGGGACTCAGTGTCAAAACAGCTAGGAAGATTCAATCTCAGGCCTTCTGATTCAAAGAACTGGTCAGTCAACAAGCATTTATTAAGCACCCACTACGTGCTAGTCACTATGCTAAGTGCTAGAAATACGAAGAAAGGGAAAAGACCATGGTCTCTGGCCTAAGGAAGCTCACCTTGAGGGGAGAGAGACAACACCACACTGGCCTTGTATTTTATTTAACTTTTGTTTCCCATTTTCTCTACTAACTTCACTCTGCTCTCCTTCTTTTGTTCATTTTTCCTCTCTGAGGGCTGAGTTGCTTATTTTCCCCCACTGTGCTTGATGAAAAATATTATGTAGCTCCCCAATTTAGGTAAATAAATTCACTTAGTCACATGCCTGAATAAGTATCCTTCAATAAGTTGGGCAGGTTCACTGCATGGCAGAGAAGTATGAGAAATAATACTGTTAATTTACCATGGGATAGAAACCACAGGCTTCTAGTCTCAAAAAAAAACACCTTAAAAAGACTGGTCACTTTCCTTTTTCGTCAACTTTTTGCCAACCTGATGGGTATGAAGTTGATATTTAGAGTTGTTTTAATTTGCATTTCCCTAATTATTAGTAATTTGGAGCATTTTTCTCCCAAAAAGTTATTGATAGTTTGGGTTTCTTCCTTAGAAAACCCCCTGTTGCAAAACCTTTGACCAGGTGTCAATTGGAGTTAAAGTTTCTTCACTGATTATATTCATCACAATTGCAACCTCAGTTATTAAAGTTTATAATTATGCATTTAAAAGATCAAGAATTACATGATCTCGTGTTGTATGTGCAGGGACTGGAAGAAACCTATGAATTTCAGTGGTTCTTTAAAGAAGCTATTGTTTCCTTAAGAGTGTATGTGACCAAGTAAAGAGTCATACTTCATACTTTAATTTCTGGTGACAAGTAGATGAGGCTTTATCTGATTTGGACTTAATGACCAAACCAAATATATCTCTCGTTTTCCTTTCGACCATTTGAAAAATGTTCTGTATCTTCTTCAGCTTTCTCTTTTTAATTTTAAAAAATAAATTAATTACTTACTCATTTTACATGCATTTGTAATCTATCCTTCTTACTATCTCCCCCACCCCACTGAACAACAAAAACAAAAATAAAACCCCCATCTTAAATATATGTAGCCCCATTTTGTCCATGCCTGAAAAATGTATATCTTTCTGTGTGTTTTAAGTCAATCCCCATTCTGGAAGGAGGTGAGTAATGTGTTTAATGTTTAGCCTTCTGAACTCCTGGTTTATCATTGTATTGATTGGAGTTCTAAAGTCTTTCAAAGCTGTTTTTTCTTTATAATGTTCTGATGGTATCAATTTTTGATATCAATTAATCTAGATATCAATATCCAGTTCTGCTCACTTTACTCTGCATCAGGTCATAGAGGTCTTCCCAGTTTCCTCTGAAACTGTCCATTTTGTCATTTTTTATGGCACAATAATATTCAATTACATTCATGTACCATAATTTGGTTAGCCTTTCCCCAATTGAAGGACATCCCCTTACTTTCCATTTTTGGCTACTACCAAAAGAGCTCCTATATATATTTTGTACACCTGTATCTTTTTCCTCTTTCTTTGATCTCTTTGAGGAATAGATATAGCAACGGTATTATCCTTTATTTCTTCATCTTTTGTCTTCCTCCTGACCTGGGTGAAGGTTTTAACCATAGAAAAATGTGGAGCAAAAATTAACTAGTTCCTTTTTATTGGAAAATGACTAGAAACTGAAGCCTCTGTTTGGATGTTTGTCCCCAGAGAGTAATTCCAAAAGAATAGAATCACATTGTATCAGAACTAAGAATGATGCATTGTGGGAAGCCAATGAGTCATAAATTTAAAAATGGGACCTTGAAAGATCATCCAGCCCACCCCTCTGTTTCTGGACAAGATACTATCTAAAACAGAAAAATTGTTGCCTACTCCACTACTTAAAAAAAACTCTAGAGAAACAGATTTCATAATCTCTAGTAGAAGACCTCTAATAGAGGTCTGTTGCCTTTCAGAGGTACTTCTGCATCTGCAGTTTTAGCCAGAATTTTGAGAAATTATTTTGGGATCTAGAATTCTTTGTCCCTAAGGAATAGCTTGACATCAAAAGAGACAATGATAAAGAAAACTTTTAGCAACTCAATAGGCTATTTCTACTTGACCTTTAAAATAACTTAGGACAATCCTTTTATTAGAAATGTACAAATACGTACTGTAACATAACTTTTGGCCCAAAGGTTTTGGGCTGGTTTGTGAAGCCTTGTGTAAGCTTGCACAAACTTGTTCTTTCCTTGCTGTTAGTAGACACTAAAAAATTACGGCTGCTGATCTTTATATTGAGCCCTTGGCTATAAGGAAAGGTAACACCTTAGGTAAGTATTTAATCAAGGGATTTTGAACTCTTCCTGGAAACTAGAGAATGGCTCAGTGTATTAACAAATTGTTTTAATGGTATTGTGTTTCTGTTGTAAATGTTCCAACTTCAAGGAAACCTGGCCCAAGGAAGACTTCCTCAAGAATAAATTTTTGCAAAAGATGTCCTTGAAAATAGAACTTTTGTGCATACTATTGACAGAGTAGTAAATGTAGAATAAAATTTTATGACAGCACTTTTTCTTTTCTAGATCTGATGATCGTTTAGAGGAAGCTTAATTATGCTTATTTAACAGTTTTGAAATTGTTTTGTTCTTAAAAAGAGAACTAGTTAATTTTTACTTAAACCTATTAGTGCAGAGGAGTATACAGTATGTAGGTGTTGTGACCCCACATGTACTTTCTATTCTCTGTCTTTCCAAAGTTTGGCCAGGCTCCCAGGCCTAATGGGAAGACAAATTGTATGTCTTGCATCTTATGCTTTAGTGTCCACCCAACTCAGACATTTTTATTTTATTGTGTCATCATGGAATGCAAGCTTCAGCTTTCATTCACCCTTCTTTCAACTTACACAGAGACTCCTAATATCCTGGAGTAACCTCAGACCTTAGGCTGACAGAATGTGATGCTAGTCCTCATAAATTATAAACCTGGTCAGAGTGAAGAGGAAGTATATGAGGTACAAGACAAAATGGAGTGAATGGCTTTTTTAGAGACGTGGAAGTTTATTTTAATTTTGTTCCTAAGAAGCTGAAAGTTAACTCATAATTTTCAACTTTTCTGGGCATGCTTAATAAATACTTAATAAATCAATGTATAAAATCAAATCAATAAAAAATAAGTCAATAAATGCTTTTTGACTTCCCCTGACAATAAGATAAGTCTCTCAACAATATTCAATATCAATGAATGAGTGAAAAAGCATTAAGTGTTTACTTTGTGCCAGGTACTTTGCCAAGCACTGGGGATAAAAATACAAAAACTAAAGATAACACCTGCCCTCGAAGAGGTTACATTCTAATGAAGAAAGGGGATAACACATCTAAGAGAGTAGTGGTCAGGGTTGTGGTTTGTAAAGTTACAGGGGTGAAGAATAGAGCCATCGGGGAGTAGATTGTTTCTTCCCAAGAGCAGTGACAGTTGATTTGGTTGTGGTTTCAGAGGTATAAAGGGGAGGAGTGATAGGCATGGTGGTTGTCAAGGAGGTATCCAGGGAGTGTAGTATGTAGCTGGAGCTCAATCCTAGATATAGTGGGTGATTGGGGCAATCACCAATCAGTAGAGTGGGGCCCCATGGGGAGAATTCAGGGGATAAAAGGTTACGTTCTCTCGTCTGGGCAGTACGGTGACTAAGGGATAGATATCAGGGACATGAAGTGAAGATATAACTTCACAACAGTTTATAGTGTACAAAAGGCTGAGTCAACAATATGAGAATAGGTAAAAGGAGAAAGATGGGCTATGTCATATCTCTTACCTCATCCCCAATACATGCAACAAATCAAAGGGACAGCTTTCTTTCCCCTGAGACAAATTCACCACAGACTAATCCCTTTCACTTCCGAACAATCATTTAGACCTAAGGATAAGATAAGTTGTCATTAATGTGATTAATATAATAATATTAATATAATTATATAATACATAATTGATTTTTAATATAATTTAATGATTATTATATAATATAATTCAATTCAGTCTTCTTGGCCTAGACATCTATAGTTGCAGATTGTCCGTCATATTGTCTTTATATAGATGACTCCCAGATCTGTATAACCAACCCTGGTCTTTCTCCTGAGCTCCAACTGGCTGTCATATAAGCACCACAAGTTTAACATGTCCAAAACAGAACTTATTGTCTTCTGTCCCCAGCAATAGTTTATATTTCAAACTTTTCTATTTCTGTTGAGGACACCATCATCTTTCCAGCTACCCAGGTACACAGGTTTACTATGACTATCCCATATCCCTTTCATTCTTTCATCGCAGATCTCCAATCATATGCCAATTCTTGTTTATTTTACCTCGACAATGTGTCATATCTATCCCTCTCCATTGCCACAGCCTCTGCTCAGGCCCCCACCATCTCTTGTCTGAAACAATAACCTCTGAATTATTCTCCCTGCTTCAAGCCTTTCCCTGCTCCAATTCAGACTGTACACAGCTGCCAGAGTCCTAAAGCACAGATCTGACCCTGTCACTTCCCCAAGCTCCATTGGCTTCCTCTTGTCTCTGGGATCAAATAGAAACTTCCATTTGGACTTTAAAACCCTTCAGGCTGCAGTTTACCTTAACAAACTTATTTCATATTTTTGCTCTTTGTTCAATGTACAGTCTAGCACAATGGTCTCCTGGCTCTCCCTCAAACACAGCATTGGATCTTCTGTCTCTGTACATTTGAAAGTTATAGAATATCCCCAAATCATGAGACTGTTGGAAAGAAAGAAAACCCAACTGTGTCAGAATCTCTTCTGTGGTATTAGAAAGGTTGCTTTTAGGTCATGAGTACTTCATCATCTGGATTTTCCCTCTATTGCTTCCATTTCTCACTCTGTACTTTTCTATTGGCTTCCGTGGACTGTTAGACTGTCAAAGACTTGCCTCCACAATGGCAGAACTACATGAAAGGATTTTGGAGGAACTCACCTGAATGATATCAACATTAGAAGTAGTGCGGTCACTCCATGACCTAGCATAATGAAAAATCTTAGAATCACTCATTTTAAACTGGTGTTTTGCTATAGTATGAAGGGATTTGTTGTTCAGTCATTTGTCAGTTGTGTCTGACACTTCATGATCCCATTTGGGGCTTTCTTGGCAGAAATGCTAGAATGGTTTGCCATTTCCTCCTTCACCTCCTTTTACTGTTGAGGAAACTGAGGCAAACAGGGCTCAGGGACTTTCCTAGGGTCACACAGCTAGTAAATGTAGGAGACTGAATTTTAACTCAGGTCTTCCTAACTCCAGACCTGGCACTCTATCCACTGTGTCACCTAGCTTCCCCTTGTAGCATGAAGAAAATTTGCAGTAAAACATTTATCTGCCATCAGGTGGACCTGACACAGCCTATTAATCTTAACTCCAGCTCCTGCCTGTGTTGATTATGCAAAACAAATCATTGAGGAATGGTAGTTATATAATATGATTTATATTTTGGGAGCAGGTAGAATACTATTTTAAGAACCTATCTACCCCAAATTTCATAGTAACCCTGCAGGAAAAAGGGAGCTTTGATCCAAGGCTTTACACTCAATAGGGGTATATGATCTTGAGCATAGTAGCTATGTGACCCTGGAAAATTTGCCTCTCCCCTCATATTCTCAGTCTTTCTGTCTGTAAAGTAAAGGGGTTACACTTAGTCAGCAGTTCTGGGGTAAATGAAAATGGTATGTTGATTAATTTCAAGGTGTGTCTGAACGTGGTTGAGAAAAAATTACATCTTCATTTTTACTAACCTCTAATTGAAATGGCAACAACCTACCAGGGTCCATAGGCTTCACCAGACTTCCAAAGGGGTCCATGACACAAAAAGAGATAAGAACCCCTGGCATACATGACCTCTCAGGTCCTTGACAGCTCTACCATTCTGTGATCCTGCAGCCACCATGATAGCCACATGGCCTGCTGGGAAAGGAGACTGGGGATGCCTTTGAGGTGATCCTGGAGGAGACTGTGGTAGGCATATTACAGACATGTTATAGGTGTTGTGTTTTTTAAGTTATCCCCTAGAGTTCAGTAAGAAGGCCACCTCATATTCCATGCTAAATAGACAAATAAAGCCCAATGGGGGGAAAAGTATTTTGGAACAAATAATCCAGTATACTTAATTAATGGAAAGAATCCATGAGGGCAGTAAAACCAATTTACCTATTTGACAATTTTGAGTACAGCAGAATTATAGAATGTTAATATTGGCACTGATCTTAGAGTTGACAACCACCTAATTTTATAGATGAGAAACTAAAGTCCAGGACACTGTTAGTGAGATTATGTGTGAAAGCCTTTGAAAGAAGGAGAAAGCAATTTTAAAGAGAACTTCACAACCATAAGGTGGTATTATTGTCTATTTCACTAGAGCTTTGGCGGCCATTTAAAAGGAACAGTGTTCTCTGGACTTTCTATCTTTACATTGTCTGGTCTACTTTCCCAGGCATTTGCAACACACAGCTTCAAAAGAACAAATTCTGCTGAATTGTTTTTTTCACTGGGATACTTCTGAGTGCTTATTCACATCCGACTTGCAGGAAAAGGAAAATTTTGCTCGCTCTTCTTTCATGTGGTATTTAGAACTAGTTAATTATCTGACATATGCTTTTGATTCACAAACAGCAACATCACATTTCCTTATCACACTAAAGTTTTGTTTGTTGTATTGTTGTTCAGTTGTTTCAGTCATGTCCGAGTCTTTGTGACCCCATTTGGGGTTTTCTTGGCAGAGATCCTGGAGTGGTTTGCTGTTGCCTTTTACAGATGAGGAAACTGAGGCAAACAGGGTGAATTGACTTGCCCATGGTCACACAGCTCTTCTTCCTGACTCCAGGTCTGGCACTCTATGCACTGCATCACCTACCTGCCATAGGATCATAATGTTTAGCATTGAAAGGAGCCCAAACAACCACCTAGTCCATTGCCCAAGAACACATGGGTTGTAAGTAACAGAGCAAAGATTTGAACCCACGTCCATGGATTCTAAATCCTGGGCTGTTTGTATTATACCATATTGCCTCTTAAGTAAGTAAGATTTATGCTACAACCATTCCTAATAAGCGATCAGAAATAAACAAAAGTGAATTTTTCATACCTTCTCCTCTTATCTCTAATATTTTGTCTTTTTCTTCCTTTTTTAAAGACTCTAAGGAAAATAATGATACTGTGGGCCCAAGGACATTTCTATTCAGGAATACCCCAAGAGATTATGAATCATTTGCATCCTGGGAGGATGATGAAGAAACCATTCCCGAAAACACACCAGCCTCCATCAATAAGACAAGTCGTATTCAAAAGCCACAACCCAAACATCTGTCTGAAGATGCTTCCAGATACCTGACTGGTCCCTGGTTGACTCTCTTTGTTCCTTCAGTTTATACTGTAGTATTTGTGATAAGTCTGCCTTTAAATATCATCGCAATCATTGTGTTCCTTGTGAAGATGAAGATCAAGAAACCAGCTGTTGTATACATGCTACATCTGGCTACTGCAGATGTTCTCTTTGCAAGTGTGCTGCCCTTTAAAATAGCCTACTACTTTTCTGGAAGTAACTGGGCATTTGGGTCTGAAATGTGTCGCTTTGTCACCGCAGCTTTCTACTGTAACATGTACGCTTCGATAATGCTGATGACAGCCATAAGTGTGGATCGTTTCTTGGCTGTGGTCTATCCAATCGAGTCTCTCTCCTGGCGAACCCTGGGGCGTGCTTCATTTGTTTGTCTGGTGATATGGAGTATTGCCATAGGTGGGATTGTTCCTCTTGTTGTCAAAGAACAAACTAAAGAAATCCCTGGGCTAAATATAACCACCTGCCATGATGTCTTAAACCAAGATCTACTTGAAGGGTATTTTGTTCATTACTTCCTGGCTTTCTCTTCAGTTTTCTTTTGTGTACCATTAATCATTTCCACAGTCTGTTATGTGTCAATTATCCGGTGTCTCAGCTCTTCTTCCATTGCCAACCAGAGCAAAAAGACCCGAGCCTTACTCTTGTCTGCAGCTGTGTTCTGTATCTTCATCATTTGCTTTGGACCCACAAATGTCTTTCTGATCACCCATTACTCCTCCCTTATTTATAGCAGCACAACTGAGAAAATCTACTTTATCTACCTTCTCTGTGTGTGTGTCAGCAGCATAAGTTGTTGCATTGACCCCCTGATTTATTATTATGCTTCTTCTGATTGCCAGAGATATCTCCGAAGTCTCTTATGCTGCAGAGACAGTTCTGATCCCGGCAGTTTCAACAGCAGTGGCCAGTTAATGACTAGAGCTAGTAAAATGGATACTTGTTCCACTAACATGAGTAACAGCATATACAAAAAGCTGTTAACTTAGCAAGCGATTAGATTTTGAAGTTGTATTTTAAAAAAATAATCAGCTAGCAGATTTGAGATTCTATTTAGCACCTGTCAAAAAGTATTAATCTCACTAGCTAAAAGAGCAAATGGCTTATGATGCATCCTTCTTGGCCATGGACATTGAGCATGGATGTTTGATAAAAGCATTTTGCTAAAGATAACATAGGCATTAATGACAGTGTTATTGAAGGAGTGCATTTGTGAGTGTTATTATAAAGTTCAGTGTTATAAAGAGGCTATCTCTTTGACATATTTGCAGTGTACTATACAACAGGCACTTTGAAAACCATTTTCTCTTTTTTTTTTCTTGATTTGGACCAAATGACATCCAAGGTCCTTTCCAGCTCTAAAGTTCTGTGACCATAACCTCTATGACTGAAAATTCTATATTTAAGTTGGTTTTTATGAGCTTTTTTGGATAACGCAATCTTGACCAACACATAGTAGCTGACTGGCAATGCAGCCATTTCTTTAATTACAACAGCTTTAGAAAGATGGCATAGACTTGTGCAGTTTTCGTGGACAAGCATAATCGGCGAGAGTCTTTTTGACTAAAGCTTTCAAACTATGGTAGGCAATATTTGAATTATTATGGGACTAATAAATATTTAAAGCATAATAACAGAATCTGAACCTTAAAGTTTTAAGAGAAAATTAAAATGTGAAGTCTTAAAATTGCTAAAATGATAAAAGACTACCTTTTTAGCGGTCCCACTCTAAAGACTGTTTTCAGTCATCAACAAATCAAAAACTATGTTTGTAAGCAAGTATCTCAGCAGAATAAAGAAGTCACAAACAGACCCAGGATGAAAGCATATATGGTGTCCATGGGGCAGTAAAGAAGTACTGCACAATTATGAATTTAAGAGTGTAAATTTGCACTTAGATGTAGGCTATTGTAGTGGATAGAGTAGCAAGTCCAGAGATCAAGTGCTGCCTTTGACATATTCTAACTGGATGACTTTAGAGTAAGTTGTTTAACTTTTCAGTTCCCTGTGCAACTCTCTGAGACCATAAGTGGTATAGGCATAGATTCCATATCGTCCATCTGGACCAAAAAATGAAACATTGTGCTGGGTTTATGAAGAACAATTAAGTGTCTGCGAGAGTGGTTCTTATCACCCCAAATCAGCATTGTAATAGAAAACTGGAAGTCGTGATCAAGGTTTCTGAGGTTTGTCAGATGTGGAAGATCAGGAGCCCTCCTGGAGTAAAATGCCAGATGCAGCAGCCATCACCACTGAAACAACAGGCAGGGCTCTTACTCCACTGTAATCCATCTTGTTTATTAGGACCAGATGTGTAAACAAAGATACAGAGTACCAGAAGACCAGTTTCTGAATGATGCATCTATATTTGTAGGTCATATGCCCTAGGAGCATGAAAAGGACAGATCCTTTACAGTGTTTATCCCACAAGTTTCATGTTCCTACAGAAGCATTCATTATCACATTTAGAAACTTCTTTAGCAGGATGTGACTCACGCATGTTTCTGTAAGACGTATGTAAAGCCAGGTGTGGAAAGAGGTTTGACAACTCGTGCTGTTTCTGATGGTGTTGAGATGAAAAGAGAGTAAAACCACAGAGGTATGTTTTTGGAAATGGATCCTTCAACCCGCATTAATTTGAACACAATCTACTTGTGAATGTTTTGTCAAAGGAATTATCATAAATCAACTCCTTCTGAATAATAAGTTGAGAATTTTGGAGTGGTTACATAAGAAAAGTTCATTAATGTCGATGAAATCTGAGGACTTTTTTTTTGTTTTCTATTCATTTATTTTCCACATATTAATTCTGTATAAAATGCTTTCTTTCCCACTTATATCTTTGTGGTACTTATGAACCCCCAGTTTTAATAGTATATATGTGGTTTTTCTTTTTTAAAAAAATTACTTGGATAAACCTAAACATATAGTGATTTTTAAAGGATTTCATAAAAAATCTTTTATTTAAAAAAATCACTATAGTCTACTTGTAAAGTACAGAAGATTCATTTGTTTAGACCTTACTAATTTGGAAACCAAGTTGAAGTTTATCTTTGTCTGTGGGGGAAAAAGGGATATGATAATCAAATACACTCTCTCAACACAACTGGCAGAGAAAGTTTGACCTCTTTAAAAGAACAAACTCTGTCAAACACTTCTTAAGTAACCATTTATATATCAATAAAAGAATTACTGTATAAGCAAAGATTAGCTACTGAGGGAGTTGCTTTGATATGTACAGAACAAATCTTTTTGATAAACTCATTTAAGTGAAAATGAGGCTAAAGATCACCTACTAACATCACAGGCCTACATTTTAAAGTAGCAGAGCTTTGTGTCTTTACATATTATGTAGTTCCAAGTTAGAGTGACTTTATACCATGCTTTTCCAAATGAATGAGGTTTTACTGTGTGTATTATGATCTATTCATTCTGTGTATGATATTAAGCTGACCTGGATTAACAGAAGTATCTACGTGTTATCTATGTTTGGAAAGTAATGTGTCACTGTGTTCATTTTTATTGTTTGGAATTCCATTTAACCTACACTAATAAACTTGCAAAATGTGTTTGGGATCTGTTTGGAAGAGATGACAATCCAGCTAAATTTATAGTGAGTTTTCTTTTCCTTTCTCTTGAATTATCATTAGAAATAATATTAAAAAGAACTGATTTTAAGAATGTCTGAAAGCATGCTAGAAATGAGAGTTAAGAACCTGGCCTATTAAGAAGAAGAAACAAAGCAATGGTCTTAGAAACAGAAGGAGGAACATGTTGAAACCCTAAGTTGGTACAAATCCTTGTTTATTGCTTATATACTGAGAAAAAAATTATCAACCTTTGCTTATCTTGAGCAGCTATGTATGTGAAACAAACAATTAGATCCCTTAAAATAAATGATCATTTGAAATAAATGATTAGATGGAACAGAGTTAAATGTTTCCCAATTTATCATAAATTGAAGCAGATAATGGAAGATATTAATTGGTTATCTATAGGCACTCTCCTGCAAGTTAGCCTCAGCTGGCTGAGCTTATCTGATGGGAATTAAAAGTATATTATCTTGGACTTCCATTTCCTAGGAGCCGAGAAGCAAGCTGCACTGATTTTTAAAAAAAATTTTTTAAATTACATGCCACAGCTTCCATATTGTCCTGACTGGGTAAAAACCTTTGTATCCTCGGCACTTAGCACAATTCCTGCCACATAGTAGGAGCTAAATAGATGCTTATTGACCAACTGTTTTATTACTGGAAGAATGAGAATAACAATAAAAGTAGCATTTATATAATACTTTAAGGTTTACAAAGTGCTTTACAAATATCTCCCGTTATCCTCACAACAACCCTGGGAGGGAGGTGTTATTATCCCTATTTTACAGATAGGAAAACTGAGGCAAATAGAGGATAAGTGGCTTGTCCAGTGCCATATAGCTAGTAAGCATTTGAGGAAGGATTTGAACCCAAGTCATTCTGATTCCAGATGCAATGCTCTATCCCTTATGCCATGTAGTTGGCCTCAGTTAAGAGGTGTCTCAGAGAAGAGGTATCTTGCTCTTCTCCCCCTTAGGAAGGCTCAATGTTCTAAAATCCAAAACAAAAAAAAAAGGGAATTATTCTAGCCATCAGAGGGCAGCTAGATGGCGTAGTGGATAGAGCGCCAGGCCTGGAATCAGGAAGATTTCCTGAGTTCAGATCCAGCCTCAGACACTTACTAGCTGTGCGACCCTGGGCAAGTCACTTCACCCTGTTTGCCTCAGTTTCCTCATCTGTAAAAGGAGCTGGAGAAGGCAATGGCAAACCATTCCAGTATCTTTGTCAAGAAAACCCCAAATGAGGTCACAAAAAGTGAGACATGACTAAACAACAACATAGCCATCAGAAAAGAACTTTTTTCTTCAAAAAAGGATTTAGGATTCTTCCAAACAACAAGGCCTTTGGGCATATTAAAGTATTTCTTTAAAGAGTCTTGACTTGCAGGACAAGAGAAGATATGTGGAAAGTGTTAGTAGCCTCTGACAATTGAAGAGTAGTAGGAAATTAAGATGTCATCTTTGAAATTACAGGTCAGTGAAAAATTTAGCTCTATATACAGAAAAACTCATACACTGTTGCAGGCATGTAACAATTGAATGCAGGAAGGTATAACTCTTTTCACATAGCCTGAAGTTTTAGCTCACAGCTATCAGAAAAAAAGTAAATAACAAAGGCTTCATTTCTTGGTTCATATATCAACTTCTTACCTGAATGCGGTGGGTTTTTTTTTAAAGAAAAAAAATCTATCAGTGTCAGTTTTTTCAAATGTACATTTTCATTGATGATTTGATCTTAGTCTAATGGAAGCCATCTCCTGGAGTATGCTCAGAGTTACCCTTGCTGGTTCTTGTCAAGGGCCTGTGCTACTCCGGGCATTTGGCACAATGAGATGATGACTCTGGCTGCTTCTAGACTTCTTAGCACCAAAAGCAATCCCTCATTGGCTGCTGAGCCAGAGGAACTGATGTCCAAGTTGACATATGAAAAGAAGAGGCAGTTTATAGCCCACTCTCTTGCTTCAACTTTCTCATTTGGCAAGTAGTTTACTCTTTATCTAGAGTCCCAATGAGGGATGAAGGACAATGGATTGTGTACCTCTCCCTATGTCCCTACCATCATGTTGAGCATTGACTTAAGTAGCTGGGCTTGTGTCGGGGCCCTTGGATTCTTTTCCTCTTCATTTTCCCTTCCCCTTCATTTTTCTCAAGATGAAAATGTATGTCCAGGCTTGGAAGAAACCTTGTGAGTTTGAGAAGACTAGAGAGTACAGGTCCAATGAGTGGAGCTGGCTGCTACAAATGGAAACTTCATGGGAGAAATCAGAGGAGGAGACCAAGCTCTGGCCTGGCTCACCAGAAGATGTGGACGTTGTGGGAGACAGTGTTATATGCCTAATCAGCAGTCCTGGGAAGTGCTTCACATTTAGATGTATCTGCGCTCAGTATCTTGTAACAGCTGTTTTCAGTTAAGCTAATGAATCTTGTTCCATCAAAGGATGTTATGCATTTTTGTGTACTATACCTGGGTCCAGAGCAGAGAAGTGACTTAGTAGAGAAGGAAATATGTGCAATATCTCAGTCCCCTTGGACCCAGTTGTGGTTCCCTGATTGTTTCGTTAGAATAAAGCTATCTAAGGTGATGAATTCAAGATGTATTATGAGACATATTTTCAGATGTGGCCAATGTGGGGATCTATTTCACTTAACTATATATATTTAATACAAGGATTTTAAATTTTTTTTCTTGGGAAGCGGAGTTAGTTGGAAGGATAAGACAGGTTGGGAGAATAATGTTAGGCTTATCCAAATGGAAAGAAAATTAAGAAAAGAGGGTCATTGAGCGTATTCGTTTAAATGCACAGAAAAGAGCAGAAGGAAACTCAACAAGATCCATAGACAAGCAGTATGGCTCTGAAAATATAACAAATTGAATTCCTTGTTTAGTTGGAGAGTTAAGCAAACTATGTGCTGCAGATTCATGGCTGCATAATTCAGCCTCCTTTTTCTGTTCTGACATATGTAGAAATGTTCATTCTACTTACTGTTTATTAAGTTCAAGATAAAACAAATTTTTTTAAAAAGAATTAAACTATTTGCTGGAAGAAAATACTTCAAAGTTCATGCAACAAATACACAAACAAATGAATCTGTTCCACTCACACATCAACCAAAAATAGCATTAAAGGAAGTTGGTTTAAAGAAATAACTGGTTCTCCTTGCAGTTGAAAGTACACTTGGAAAATTTCAGCCCTAAAGGTTAATTTCCCAGAAGGTTATGATGGACACACCATCAGGCAAGAGCCCAAACTGACAGTTTGCTTAGAAGGAGTCATATCCCTCTACAAAGCAGTGAGACCTAAACCTGAGCAGCACAATGGTATATGGGGATATCAGACCTACCTTTAGAGGCAGGAAAACATGGGTTCAAGTGCTGCCTCTGAGATACACTGACTGTGTGATCCTGGGAAAATCACTTCACTTCTCAGATCCCACAAGCAGCTCCCTAAAATTGAATTACAGAAGAGTTACAGATGTTCATCAGAAGAAAGCATTTTCATAGTGCATTGTCTGCAGCGGTAAAATTACAGGTCTGGACTGAACAAATAAATGAATGAATAAATAAACTGGCAAATTAGTGGATGAATTTTTTTTTAAATCTTGGACCCATTGCAGCAAAAACCTGTATGCTGACATTGAAGATCCTATCGAAAAATAAACATCAAAAACAAAATCTCTGGTGATTGTATAATGGAACATAACCAGTTTCGTACCAGTGAAGTGAACTACACTCAAACTCTGCTTAATTAGGTACTTGTGGAGGATAAGCAACCATCAATTCAAACTTCTTTGTCCTGTTACAAGGGCAACTGAAAGTTGTGGGGAAAGAAGGGTTTCAAGAGCATTCTGTTTAAGTCTGTGCTTCTATGTGATGTGTTCTCCATTGACTTCTGGGAAATCAGAATCAGCTAGACTTGCATGCTCTTTAGCTATGACCAATGAGACTCTGTTGGTAGTAACTATAGTTACACATTCAAGGTCAGGCAAAGTATGTCATGTGCCCTTACGTTGGTGCTTTGGGCCACAGGGCACATCACCATATGAAGAGTGGTCAACTTCTCTCTGATCTCTGTATCAAAGAAAGAAACAAAGAGACAGAGACACAGAGAGAAACAGAGAGAAAGAGGAAAGGAAAGAGAGAAAGAGGGGAGAGACAGAGACATAGAAAGACAGAAAGATGCAGAGGAAACAGAGAGAAGTTGGGGGAGAGGGGGAGGCAGAGGGAGAGGGAAAGACCAACAGATAGATGAACAGAGACAAAGATAGACATAGAAACAGAAAGAGAAGGAGGGAGGGAAAGAGAGAAAGGAAGGGGAGAGACAGAAACAAAGACAGAGAGAGACAGAGACAAAAAGAAAGAGAAAGAGAGAGAGAGAGAGAGATCATATACACTTCTTAGCTGAAATTAGAACACCTCTGATTTAGAGGGAGTAACATCCATTTCACAGAGTGGTTATGAAGAGGAATGAATGCAAGTTAGGAAGTACCAGATTTATAAATATGAGCTATTATTAGTGGTGATGTCATTATGTTATTTGCTAGGAGGTTTGGTTTCCATTATAGTGTGGGCTGGAGTGACTGAGAGATGTCTAAAGTCACCATTGTCAAAGTCAAATGTCAAGAAGTTATGGTTTTGTTCATATGGGATCTCCTTCCATTGACTCAGAACTCTTTCTGTATCTTACATACAGAGATGTTGACTGACTTGCCCAAAGTGGCAAAACCGACACAATATTTGAACCCAGGTTCTTGACTCCCATCATTCTGGTCCCTATAAGGCACTACTTCTCTATTGGTTAATGTATTCATTGATAAATGTTCTTCCTACTACATAATGGTTTTCCCCCCAGAGATAGGACCCTTCTACATTTTTTAATCATGCCTCAGAACCCCAAGGACTGGTGTGATATTCAAAAGGGTCCTGGAGATGGTAAAGCATGCCCTTATTAAATAATTTCACTTATTTGATGCTTTCAAGGATATTCATTTATTCAGGATGTCCAAAAACATCTTTTCTAGCTCAATTTTGAGCATGGTGGGGTATTGTCAAAAAGTTAAGCAAGATTTTTTTAAGTTATGTGATTGTTTGTAAATTTATCTTTTCCCATGGTTCTCATATCTGCCTTTTACTTTGCCAGGGAGGGGGAATATTTCTAATCCCCCAGATAAAAGCATTTTACAAGGGTTAGTGAGCTTAAGAGTGGTCTCTTCAGCTTATATTTTTGTGGAGATAATAAGTGTGATAGATAGCTGCCTAAGCCTCAGCACATTTTAACAAGGAATGAGTGTGAACATTTACCATCATTAATACTGTATGCTAAAGTACTGCGCTTCCAAGAGACTTTCTTGGGGTACCAGGCAGTGTCAGGAGACTCCAGTATCAATGACATACAGTTGAGGATCCAGGTAGGACCCTCTGTGCTGATTGCAGCTACTTAAGCCCGATGAATATTCTGTTATATTCTTACCAGATAAGAGAAGAGGTAAAAGACTAACTGCAGCGTCATTTGCTGCACATGGCCTTTAATTGTCTGATGGCAAATTCCCTTCCAAATAAGGGAGCATTTCTGAGGTGATAGGGACCCCTGTGCATTTTTTAAATCATGACTTTTTTTTTCCTAAGTGGCTACGTGTTTTCTTACTGTCTTCTCGCATGTCTTGAACATCAGTTTCTTCTTAATCTTACTTGTTATACTATCTAAAGTTTGGAGATTTCTCTCCCCATCTTTCTCTTACAAAATAAATGGCTTAGAAATAAATGGCTGAGTAATTGTAATGACTAAGTGCAGCCTTCAAGAAGAAATTTTTAAAATTCCCCTTTATATTTGGTGAGTGTTCCTGTGAGCACTACACCCGTGTAATAAAATGCCTTCCTCTGCCTAAAAAAAAAAAAAAAAAAATTCCCCTTTATAGAAATGAGGGACCGTGGTTGCAAAACATCACATGTATTGTCAGATTTGCTTCTCTGAATGTACAGGTTGATTTTTATGAAACTGTGTTTCTTTTTTAATTTGTGGTAACAAAGACCCTCTGTGTAGAGGAGAGAGATGGATACATTAAGAAACGAAAGTGATATAAAAACAAAATATATTAATAAAAATTATAAATGTATGGTTTCTTGGAGAAACGATGAGGAAATAGACCTCCATACTTTCCTTGGAGAGGAATGTCACTTTATACTGCCAGGCTCAGTTGCTGTATTGTTTGGTTATGCTTAACTATTTTTTTTTGTTATAACAGAAGTTTTGTTGGATGGGTGAGGTGGGTCAAGGTCTTTGTGTAAATGACTGTGATGTAAAAAAAAGGCATCAATCAAACTTAAATATGAAAGTATCATCTTTTTAAAAAATCCTTTATCAGAACCAGGAGAACATTGTACACAGTAACAGTAATAGTATAGAATGATCAACTGTGAATGATTTAGCATTTCTTAGCAATATAATGGTCTAAGACTATTCCAAAGGACCCAGAAGGAAAAATATTATATCCACATGCAGAGAAAGAACTGATGAAGTCTGAATGCAGATCAGATCATACTCTTTTTCAATTTCTATACTTTTTTGTAGGTTTTTTTTTGCCCTTTGGGTCTGTGTCTTCTTTTACAACATGACTAAAATGGTAACATGTTTTGCATGATTGAATATGTATAATCTATATCAAATTGCTTACTGTCTCAGGGAGAGGGAGGAAGAGAGAAAATTCAGAACTCAAAATGTTTTAATATGAATGTTAAAATTGTCTTTACATATAACTGGATAAATAGAATGTTGTTTTTTTAAAAGTACTTTATTTAAGAAGGTAGGCTAATCACGTAGCAAAGATAAGCTATATAGATGGACAGATATCCATGAAATATTAGAAGAACCAGAAGAATGGAAATGTTTTGTACGACTGCACCTATATAATCGAAATAACATTTCTTGCCTTTTCAAGGAGAGGGAGGAAGGGAAAGAATTTGGAACTCAAAAGTTTAAAAAATGAATGTTAAAAATGGGTTTTTTACATGTAATTGAGAAAGAATAATATTAAAGTACCAGAAGGAGGGTTCTAGCATGTTGGGTAGGTTTGGTGATCAATTCCACAGTATAAGAAAGGATGGAGGGTTTGTAAGATGGATGAAAGAAAGGATGGAGGGATCATAGGATATATGGAAGAATGGATGGAGGTATCATAGGATAGATGGGTGGATTGTAGTCTTCATTGGCAAAAAGAGTACCCACAAAGATGAACAAGGGTTCCAGAGAAATATTCAAATATATAAATAATTTATTATAACCTTCACTTTCAACATCAACAAGACAAACTGAACTTACTTTACCATTGCCTACATTTATATAAATTAACTTCGACATGTTATACCCAAAGGAATTTATCCATCACACCCTCTGGGTCCTCATCTGATTTGGTTAGCTTTTTATCTCTATAAATTTCTCTACTTACATAATCATAATGTGACATTCTGGTGGGGTCCTGAGTTGTATTCCTGGGGACCAGGAATGCAAACAATTAGTTCTTACTAATTAAATACACTCATCCATTTGATACTTTCTTTTGAAGATCCTAGAGAAATATCTCAGGGAACCCTGAAGTCTAATAAGAAAGCTTTGTAACAGATGTTTGAAAATTTTTGCTTGAAAGCAGATGTGTTTTTTCAAGAGCACTCTGGATTGTGTTCATTTGTTACCAACACCTTCTGAAATATCCTGTCCAGATTCTAATGACTCATTGGTCCTATTCTGGGAATGCCGTTTCCACCACTATCCTCTACATAGAAGAGGGAGAGGGATACATTTGTACATTTTGAAATAAACTTCTCGCATATTATTGTGTATTATGATTATTTGTATGAGTGACACATACCCATGCCAGATTATAAAAACATGAAGGCAGGGACCATGTCTCATCTAATTTCTTCAAGGCTCCCAATGCCCAGCACAGTGCTCTTCACCCAGGAGGTGTTGAATGGAGGAAGTAAATTTTAATCGGGATGTAATTAAATCACTTCCTATCCAGTAACAAATTTTACTCTCTCCTGTGACAAGCTAAACAAATCTGAACTTGGTCCAGCCCCATTGTGTTTATGTCTTCAGTTTCTTCTTTAAAAAAATAAATAAGATCAGAGGATCATAGATTTAGATCTGGAAGAGACCTTAGAAATGACCTAATCCAAATCCCTAATGTCTAGAGAAGTTAAGAGACATGCCCAAGATCAGACAGGTAGAAAATAGCAGACTCAAGCCCAGGTCCTCTGAATTCAAATCCAGCTTTCTTTGTACTTCATCAACCATCCCCTTCCAACTCAAATAATTCCTGCGATCCTTGTATTCTATTGTGAAGAACATTAGCTCTCCTAAAGTTACTATGATTAGAAAAATTACCAGAACATTGTTCATTTCTGTAACTGGTTTCTGCCGATTTTGTTTTGCGCATCATTTCCTTAGCTTGACCTTCTTCTAACTCCCATTATCGGCTTCCTCCATGCTTACTCTGGGGCTTTTGAGCACGCTTGGAAGTGGGAAGTAAGCTATGCTGACTCAAGTTTACTGTAAATCCATTTTATTTAATCACAACTAAGCCCTCTACGCCACCTGGCAATATTTTTTGTTAATCTCTGATTAAATCACAAATTGTATTCCTTCATGACTCTTTAAAACTTTCTCCTCTCCCCTCAAGCCCAACTCCAATTGTGTTCCTTTCTGTCTCCGTATCTCTATCAGCAAGCAGATGACTTTGCCTCTTTTTTTTTTAACTTACTGGGAAGATTGAAACCATGGATTTATTCTAATTTAATTCAGCCAACATTTAATGTGTGCCTGCTGTGGGCCAGACGTTGTACTAAGTACCAGGAATGCAAAGACAAAAATAGAGGCAATCCTGGTCCCCAGGGACCTTACATTCTACTGAGGTAAGCAACATGTAAATAGACGAATCAATATAAAACATATACAGAGGAAATCTAGGGTAAATTGGTGGACAGGGAACCCTCAAACATTTGCAGGAATCAGCAAAGACATCCTATACGAGGTGGCATTTAAGTTGAGCTTTGAAGGGAGAGAGCGATCCAAGAAATAGAGTTGAGGGAGAATGTGTTAGAGAAAGACTGCGCAAAAAGCCCAAAGTCAGATAATAGATCATCCTATGTGGAGAATAGTAAGCAGGCCAGTAGATTTTGTAAGGGGGAATAATGAAAAATAAGTCTGTGAAGATAGGTTGAAGTGAGATTTCAAGGAGTTTTAAATGCCAAACAGAAGAATTTGCATTTTATCCTAGAGGCAGTTAGGAGTCAGTGAAGCTTGTTGAATAGAGGAGATAGGGTCAGACTGGTGCTTTTGGAATATAAATTTAGCAGTTACATGGAAGGGAAGAGACTAAAGCAGAGAGGCCAGTTAGGAGTCTATAGCAATAATTTAGAGAAGAGGAAATGAGGGACTGAATTAGGATGGTTGTTTAGTGGTAAGAAAGGGGTAGACGTGAGAAGTCGAATCAACAAGATTTGGCAACTCATGGGTTAGTAAGGGTGTGATAAAGAAGAGTACGGATCCAAAGGGAAGATTCAGAGGTTGGGAACCTGTGTGACTATAAGGATGCTGATATCCTTAACTTGTACCAGCCATAGAAGCTTCCACATTTCTCTTCCTTCATCCTTAAAAATTTCTTGCGTTGCCATACATTTCCCCACTCTTTCCCTTCAGTCTCAGAAAAGTAGGTCACTCTCCACCTTGGCAAAGCTAGCCTCTCCACCATTACCTATGATCCAATCCCTTCCAATATCCGCTTGGGTTTTGCCCTAGCAATAACTGAATTTAATTCAACAAAATGCTTGCTATATGATGGACATAGGTGTTAAGGCTATAAAGACAAAAAATGACACCCAAGAAATGTGCAATCTAATCAAGGATGAGGCATATGTACAAATAACACATAGTTCCCTTCCTATTTCATTCAATTCAATTCAACAAGCATTTATTAAGGGACATCAAAGTGCCAGACACTGTGCTAAGGGTTGAGGATGCAGAGACAAAAATGAAAAATCATTTAAAAGCTTTTCCACTTCTGAGTCCTTTTACTCTGCCTAAAAACATGATCAGATTTCCCCTGTTCTAAAATTGGTAATTTCTGTAGCCTTGATATTCCTTAAGCTATAGTCTCCTTTGTCTTGTACCCTTCACTGCCAAACTTCTAAGGAGAATAATCTGAATTTATTGCCTCCACTTCCCTGACCTCTCATCCTATGTTAATATAGCTCCTGTCCCTCCACCACTCTGTTGAAATTACTCCCTCCAAAGCAACCAGTGACTTCTTAATTACCGACCCAAAAAGTTTGCTTTTTGAAAGTCTTGGTTCTCCTTGAAGTCTTGGAAGCATTTGGCACTGTTGACAACACTGTCCTTCAATCTCTCTCCTTTCTTGGCCCCATGACACTATATCTCTTGATTCTCTTCTTAAACTCTGGTTTTTCCTCCTCCATCTTCTTCAACTTGTAAATTTGGGCATTTGCCCAACATTCTGTCAACCATCTTTTTCCTTCTCTCAGCTACATTTTCTTGGAGATCTCAACCACTCTGATGGATTAATTTATCACACATATACCAATAACTCTCAAATCTAGGCTCAATCTTTTCTCTGGTCTCTAGTCCTACATTTCCAGGTGCCTGTTGGATATGCTCTCCTGGATAGCCCATCAATGCATTCCACGCAATACATCCAAAAATAAGATTTCCATCAGCAGAGATGCGTTACTCTGTGCATAGCACATTTTCTTGTTCAGGGTCTCTTTGAAAAGACAGTCTGAAGGACAACTCCTTATGAATTCAGTAAACCTCACTTTTGGCGGACAAAGAGAGGAAAACATCTATCTGACCATTCATCAAGTCAGCACATTATGCTAAGAAATTTCATGTATGTACAAAACAGTACTAGACACTGTGTAAGGTAACGGGGGATCCAAAGGTGTGAAAGATGTGATCTCTGTCCTCAAGGTGCTCATAATCTAATATATTCACATCTTAAATACAATATTATTTTTTGTTGTTGTTGAATCATTTTAGCCATGTCTGACCCTTAGTGGTTCCATTTGGGTTTTTTTCTTTGCAAAGATACTGGAGTGGTTTGCCATTTCCTTCTACAGCTCATTTTACAGATGAAGAAACTGAGGCAAACAAGGTAAAGTGACTTACCTAGGGTCACACAGCTAGTAAGTGTCTGAGGCTGGATTTGAATTCATGAAGATGAATCTTCCTGATTCCAAGCCTAGTGCTCTATCCACTGTGCCACCAGCTATAATAATTACTCATTTGTAAAATGAGGGGGTTGGACTAGGAGCATAAAATCATACATTTAGAGCTGGAAGGGACTTTAGAAGCTATATAGTCTGACTCCTTCATTTTATAGATGAAGAAACTAACTAAATGGCCTCTAAGGTCCCTTCCACCTCTATAATATGATCGTCACTTACAGGTGGGATGATCAGAAAAGGCGTGATGGAGGAGGACATGGCATTGATTTTTATCCAGCTTAACATATTTAGGTACTATTTCTTCCAGCTCCCAGTTCATTTATCAAGCAGAGATTACTGACAGGTGGTAAATTCAATGAACCATTATACTTATTGGCCAGTATATTCTATAAATTGTCAAGTCATATTGACCCTACCACAACATGCTTCACATTTGTACCATTCTCACCAATTATACAAACTTTACCCCAATATAGGCCTTTGTCATGTCTGGCACTGGTTAAGTTTCTAGTTGTCTTCCCTCCTTCAATTTTCTTAATTCTGTGATGTACAGGTTCTAAAATTGAGATCAATAAATAGATTATATGGGGGCCCCAAAAGGATCCATGAACCTGGATGGAAAAAGTTGCATTTCTATTAAATATAATTAGTTTCCTTTGTAACCCAATGTATTTTATTTATGCATTTAAAAACATCCTTATGCGAAGGGTTCCATGACAAAAAACATGGTGTTGTCTACTCAGCTACCATATTCCTAAAACATAGATCTGACCATGAATGGATGAATAAATGTAAAAATATTAAGCATTTATTATATGTTAGACACTGTGTTAAATGCTAAAACTACAAATATAAAATACAAAAATAAAATACATTCTAACAGAGGATACAACCCATAGAGGGCAGTGGTGGCCAGGAAAGGAAATTTTGATCTAGGGAGTCCCAAAGTTTGTGGAGTCAATCAATAGGACAGTGAATTGACATGCCTCCATACATAAGCAATGATACTGTTGATTTGATTATTATGCTCAGAGGAGGAGATGGAAAATTGGTGGTGGGGGTTGGGGAGTGAGGGTGGGAATGGGGTTATGCATAAGGTGAAGGAGAAGATGGCAGATTGACCAGATCACTCACCAGTCATTACAGCTTAGTCCTCCAGTGGGAGCAGAAAGCTGAGGGGATTAACTCCCAGAGACAAGATGTCTGAAGGTCTAGTCAGCAGAGGATTATTCCAGGTGGTGAGAAGTGGGGCTTTGCAGGGCAGGGGGCAGAGGGCAGGATAATGTGAAGGGGTGGATGATCACCACCCTCCCTACTGAAAATTTGCAATGACTCTGTTACTTCTAAATCAAAACACAAAATCCTCAGACTTGCATTTCAAGCCTCCCCAGACTAGCTCAGACTAATATTATTTCATACTACTTCCCTTCACTCAGTATTTTAGAATATTCTAACTCTTACCTCTGTGCCTTTATTCAAGAGGCCCCCTATGTCTGAAATGCTCTCCAACCTTACCTCTACCAATTCTAATGAATCTTTAGCATCCTCCAAAGCACAGCTCATGTGCCACCTACTTCTTGAGACCTTTCCTCCTCTATTTAGTTATTGACACTCTCCCTCTCCCAATATTTTGTGTTGATTTGCATTTGATATGTATTTACTTATTTGTGTGCATATTGTATCCCCCAGTAGAATATAAACTCATTGAAGGCAGGGATTGAATCATTTCTTTCATTGTGTCCTAGTGCTTCCCAAGTATGCTGCACATTTTGGACCATACACCTGCTTCTCATTGCTGTAGAAAACTTCCTCTACTAAGAGAATCTCTTAGGGGCAGCTAAGTGGCACAGTGAGTAGAGCGAAGGCCCTGGAGTCAAGAGGACCTGAGTTCAAATGTGGCCTCAGACACTTGACACATGTACTAGCTGTGTGACCTTGAGCAAGCCACTTAACCCCAACTGCCCTGCCAAAAAAACAAACAAAAAAAAAGAATCTCTTAAACTGCTGAGAAGTTAAATGACCTGCCCTAAGTCGAACACTCATTATGTGCTAGTCATAGGATTTGAACACAGGTCTTCCTGATTTCTACCCACTTCAGCCTCCAGCGTACAGCAAAAGAGGGAACTTTAATAAATATCTGGTGAACGAAACTGAACCAGCTCCACCCACTGGCCCGAGTTCTTTTCAATGAGTGACAATGCTTAACTGTTTCCAATTAAGATTGAGGACTCCTAATAATATGATAATCTAATCATTCCAGTTGTATGATAACTAAATGCCTGAAACATAAAGCTAAAATAACAGAAAAAAAAGAACTAGCAATAGCTTACACAAGCATGCACGCATATTACAATTTGGTTTACAAATATCTTCCCTCACTACATTGCAAACGAAGAGGTACAGGTGGTATCCCTGCTTTACAGATAAGGAAACTGAGACTCAGTAAGGTCAAGTAACTTGTCCAAGGTCACACGATAATTAAGTGACAGAGAATGCATTCGGTTTCCCTCTCTGGCCACCTACAACTTCACAGAGATTGCCTTACCTGTACTTGTCTCCCTGAGCAAACTTTCCATCACACTCCAAGCCCTCTCTGAAGTCACCTACAGCTCCACAGGGATTTCCTTGCCACCATCCATGTTGGTCCCCCCCCACCACATGCATCTTTCCAGTCCCACACAGCTGTCTGACCCCTTGGGACAACTCTACTCTTGACCAAACTGCTATGAACAATGATAATCTACCTAAAGTCATTCCTCAATAATTAACATACTTCTGGCCCATTGTACCTTCCCTATCCTAGTGATCCTGAACGCCTCTGTTGTCACTGGTCAAACCAAGTTCTCAACCTCCCACTGAATACTCCCTTATTCCTATGCACTTTCATACACCACCCCCACCCCACCCTCACATATGCCAAGTCCCAATCTAAAGTTACCCAACCCTTCTACTATGGCCTTTGGAATGCCTGCTTTGTACATAACAAACTTGCTTTATTCTTACACCTTTTCACTTCTCAGTCCCTCCATATTTTTGGATTCAGTGAGACCCAGTTCTCTCCTGTTAACAGCTTTCCTGGGTGACTTTTCTAGCACTGGTTGCATTTTCACTCATATACCCTGACTATCATGGTCAAGGTGGAGCAGTTGGAATACTCCTGTCTCCCCACTGCCAATTCAAGGCTCTCCCTCAGCCACCACCACGCCACAAACTTTGAGATTCATTCAAATTTATCACTCAAGATTCTGGTGGCTATTGTCTAATTACCTCCAGGACACTCATTTTCCTTCTTCAGTAAGTTAAGTATCTGGCTCATAGTCTTTCTTTCCTCCCCAATTCCTGCCCTCATTTTAGGGGGCTTTGCTCATATTGATACTACCTCAAATATTTCCATTGCATCAATTTACTCATTTCCCATGACCTATTGCATCATAGCTACATGGAGCAATGTTCTTATCCTTGATCTTGCCATTACCTACAAGTGTTCCAAATCCTTATTTATGAATTCTGCAATTCCTGTTTATAACCTGTCATTCTACTTTTCCCTGTAATTTACAACTCCAAACCCTGTTTTTCATTTTTATCTCAACCTCCAATCCCTTTACCCTCTATTTATTTCCCAAACCATCACTCTTGAACTCACTATACTCTTTTCTTTCCCTATTTTGACACTTTAGTAAACCAGTTCAACTCTACACTGTCTTTTCTCTAGAATTCCTTGTCCCTTTATCCTACCCCTTATGTTGCCCTTCCAAGCTCCAACTTTGGATTACTCCCACAATCCAATTGCCTTCTTTATTACTCACACACTGCTGAATCAGGCTGGAGAAAACTAAGGAAGTGTGTTGAGTGGGTCAACTACAAATTTATGTTACATAATATCCCTGGGTACTCACTGCAGCAAGGCAATCCTTGTACACCTCTCTAATCAAGTCATCCCACTCACCACATTGACTTTTCCAACCTTTTCATCCTTTTTCCAACCTCCTATGACTCCCCTTCCCCCATCACTCTCAGCTGAAGACTTTGTTTTATATTCCCTGAAAAAAAATGAGGCCATTCATCCAGAGCTCCTTCTTTTCCCACTCCTGCTTACTCAGATGCCTTCCATAACTATTTCCTCTTTTGCCTTTATCTTACATGAAGAGGTAGACCTTCTCTTTGCCAAGGCAAAGCTCTTTATGTACACTAGTGATGCCATTCCATCCCATCTTCTCCAGTAGACTGCCCCTTTTATCATCTATACTTTTGCTAGCCTTGAATCTCTTCCTGTCTGTTAGCTGCTTCCCTGCTGCTTGCAAACATATCTATATCTCCTTCATTCTCAAAAATCCCTTCACTTATCTGTCTATCGCATGAGATATTATCCTACATCTCTCTTCTTTTTTTTAAGCTACACTCCTTGAGAAGGCCATCTACAAATAGGTGCTTCCACTTCCTTTCCTACCACTGTCTTCTTAACTCTTTATAGTCTGACTTCTGATATCATAATTAAACAAGAACTGCTCTCTCTATAATTACCAATAATTTCACGATTATCAAACCTAGTCTTTTCCCAGTCCCTACTCTTCTTGACCCCTCTGCAGCCTTTGAAACTGTTAACCTCTTCTCTTTGAGAGTTTCTTCTCTCTAGGTTTTTATAATACTACTTTCTCTTTGTTTTCCTCCTGTTTGACCCTCTTAGGGTCATTTACTTGCTCTTCATCTAGGTCGTGATTGCTAACTATAGACATCCCCCAAGACTTTGTCTTGAGCCTTTTCTCTTCTCCTTCTGTATCTAATTTCACTTGGTAATCTCATCAGCTCTCATAGATTCAATTATCTTCTCTATGTAGATGATTCTCAGGTCTATTTATCCAGCTCTAATCTCTCTCCTGACCTTTAACTCCCTATCTTCAATTGGATGTCCCTTAGATATCTCAAACTCAACATGTCCAAAACTGAATACGTTATTCCCTTCCCCCAAAAGAAACTATCCCACATCCTAGATTCCACAATCCCTGCCAAAGGTACCACCGTACTGAGTCACCCAAGTTTGAAACTTCTTAAGTGTCATCCTTGATTCCTCATTCTCTCTCATCCCCTAAATCTAATTAGTTTTCAAGTCCTGTTATTTCTGCCCTCAAAATGTCTCTTATTCACACCCCCTTCTCTCCTCTGATATAACCACTACCTTGGTCCAGGCTCTCATCACCCAACTCCTGGAGCACTGCAGCAGCATGCAGGCTGATACCCTAGCCTTAAGTTTCTCCCCACTCCAGTCTATCCTTCACATAACTGTCAAAATGATCTTCCTAAAACATAGTGTTGGCTCTTAAAGTCCTTCATAACCTGACCCCTTCCTACTTCTTGTGCCTTCTAGTCTCCATTTCCTGACTTTATGGGTTTTCACTGAATGTTGCCCATGCCTGAAACAGTCTTCCACTTCATATCTATTTCCTAGCTCCTTTGGCTTCCTTCAGGTGTCAGCTGAAGTCCCAAGTTCTATAAGAACCCTTTCCTATCTTAGTGTCTTCCCTCTGAGATTATCTCCCATTCATCCTGTACTGATCTTGTTTGTACAATGTTGTCTGCATGTTGCTGCCTTCATTAAACTATGGCTCCTTAAAAGCAAGGATTTTTATTTTTGCCTTTCTAAATATCCCCAGCTCTTAGCATAGTACCTGGCACATAGTAGTTACTTAATAAATGCTTGTTGACTGACTGGCTGATTCCTAGTCTTCTTATATTAACCACTGTATTATTGCCATTACACCACTCTGGAAGGTCAGACCTTTGCCATTGTCCCAGGCAATTCTGAGGATAAATGACATTACCAAAAAAAAAAAACAAAAAAAAACTTTGAGTCTCACAAAACAAAAACATTATCTCAATTAGTGATTTTTAAAAAGCAGGTATTTTTGATGACTGAGCATTTTAATTACATCGGCAGAAATGCATATACATCTATACAGAAACAGGAAGTAATAAACCACAAATTATTTCCCAGGATGTTCTACTGCTCATATTCATAACACTCCTCCTGGATCTTGTTCACACATAAGAACTCCAGAGGCTGAGTCAGTGTGGATCAGTTCATTTTGGAAACCATGGGGATTGATATATACATGATTCACTCAGAAGTGATGCTAGTAGTATTGGTAATGAAGGGAAATGAATTAATTTGACAATGCAAAAAACATTTATTAAGCATCAGTCATATGAAGACTATTGTACCAATCTGTAGGGAATATACAATGAGTAAATCAGATGTTATACCTGTTCTCATGTTGCAAACAGTCTCAATCATGTGGTGGTCCTGGTTGGACTACCCAGCTACATGGAGAGACAGTCAAACCTTGACTCAAGTAGAGCTCAGCAAACCTACTCAGTATGGCCACAGTTAAGATGACTTTCCACCTTTCACTTTTTTAAAGAACATGATATAATCTTGTTTTTGATAGAAATGCCTCACCTTGGGAGGCAGAGCCAAGATGGCGGATGGAAATCAGGGACTTGCCTAAGGCTCTCCCTCAGGACCCTCCAAACATGATAAAAAATGGCTCTGAACAAATTCTACAATGGCAGAACCCACAAAATAGCAGAGGGAAGCAGGGCTCCAGCCTAGGACAGCCTGGATGGTCGCTGGGTAAGTTCTATCGTGCACGAAGCTGGGAGCGGAGCTGAGCAGAGCCCAGCGTGACCTGCGCCTGGACCAACCTCCATCCTTCACCCATGTCAATCACTGACAATTGAAGGTATTGAAACATTTTTTCTTCCTTTAAGTCCCAACTAAAATTCCACTTTCTAGAACAGGCCTGTCCAACCTTAGGTTTTTATTGAAACAATAGACAATATATTTTGGTTTGCCATTTTAGTAAGAGCTCAGTGGTAGCTTGGCTTCATTAACTAAACCATTTATGGAAATTTCTATGCTTGTGACTGGGTGAGAGGGAACCACATAAATTGCACTGTGGCCACATGCAGCCCACAGGCCACATTTTGAACAGTCCTGTTCTATAGGATGCTTTCACTAACCCCATTAATTCCACTGCTTTCTCTCTTTTAATTATTTCCTATTTATCCTGTATGGGCATCTAGTTGACACAGAGGATAGATTGCCAGACCTGGAGTCAGGAAGACCTGAGTTCAAGTGGCCTAAGACACTTACTAGCTATGTGACCCTGGGCAAGTAAAATAGTAAGGCAATAATAACAAAGTAGATGATAATTGTCAAAATGCCTTTGTGGTTCTGTATCACAAAGTATACGAGACTCTCCACATAGAAGGTAGAAGAAGTAAACAATTTATTCAGACACCAGAGAACCATATCCCACAAGCCATTTATCTAGTCAGTCCACTTCATCATAACAGCAAGGAACCCAAAACATTGAATACACAATATAACAGCCTGGAGCCTGGCCATCCCAAAACCTCTCCAACCCCCTGCTGGGATCTTTCCCAAAACAAACTCACAGTACAGCTAAGTGAGCCTGTTCAGCTTTAACAATCATGAGGGTGGCCATTAGCCACCATAACCTCTCTCTCTCTCTCTCTCTCTCTCTCTCTCTCTCAGCATTTCCTATGACATAACTTCCTTTTCCTGTCAGGAAACTCCTCCCACCACATGTAACTTAGGCTTCCTGTGATGTAAGCAGTTCACATGGCCTATTAATGGGTGGAAAAATCTTCAAATCTAAATTGCTACTACAGCAAGTCACCTAACCTCTGCCTCAGTTTCCTCATCTGTAAAATGAGCTGGAGAAGGAAGTGGCAAATCACTCCAGTATCTCTGCTAAGAAAACTCCAAATGGGGTCACAAAGAATCAGACACAACTGAAATGACTGAACAACAACAAATTTATCCTGTCTATTGTTTGCTTGTTTATATTTGTTTACATGTTGTCTCCCTGATTAGATTGTAAGCTCCCTGAGGGCAAGGACAGTCTTTTGCCTATTTTTGTATCAGTGCTTAGCACAGTGCCTGGCACACAGTAGGCACTTACTGAATGTTTGTTGATTAATTAATTGAGATAGCCCCATACTCTTGAACCCAAGAGCCTTGAGAATGGCAATGCTTCCAGCCCACTTTCCATAGTCATCATCTTGGAAAGCAATCCTGTCGAGAGACAATCTGGCAATTAACTGCTCCTGCAGGCACTACGGCCATATCTAATGAAGATCCAGAAAAGAAAGTTCTTGGTTAATAACGTTCTTGGCACCATCAAATGGTTCAATGGTGGAAGCTGATAGGACTTTATCAGTGGACATGACATTTAAAGCAGAGGCATTACCACCTGTTTTGCTGCTGCACTTAAGGGCTATGGGCTCTTTCCATCTGACTTGCAGCTGAAACAGTCCACGTGTGTTGTCTCCTCCATTAACACGTGAGCTCCTTCAGTGCAGAGACTGTCCAACTTTTCTATTCATACCCCTTACACTTAGCAAGTGCTTTGCACACAATAAGCACTAAAAACACTTCATTCATTCATGCGCATAGTCTGTGTTACTTTGTACTATGTTTGTTTTTATATTTTATTTATTTTGTATCTTGTTTCCATTGCTGGATTAATATCAATCATCAATTTAATAAGGCAGCTAGGTGGTACAGTGGAGAGAGTGCTGGGTCTGAAGTCAGTAAGACCTGAGTTCAAATCCAGTCTCAGACACTTACTAGCTGTGTGACCCTGGGCAAGTCACTTCACCCTGTTTGCCTCAGTTTCCTCATCTGTAAAATGAACCGGAGAAGAAAATGACAAACTACTTCAGTATCTTTGCCAAGAATTCCATAAATGGGGACACAAAGAGGTGGGCATGACGGAAAAATGACTGAAGAGCAACAAATCAATCTAATAGAGAAGGTGCTCTCACTCATCAACATATGCCCCCCTCCTCCCATGCCTAAAATGGTTTATGGCCCCTAATAAGTGCTTAATAAGTGTTTGTTAAATGAATTTGTTTGAGGATTTGCTTTGTCCAAAAGAATTGTCTTTTGGCCAAACCTGAGTGATTGGCCCCACTCTGTTTAGCCAGACTGGTCCTTGGAAAAAAGACATAGTTTGTTGAATGAATAAATTCACAATCTATACAAATGACAATTAAGACACAAAAAGGCTAAGTGACTTTCTTTAGGTCCCACAGCCAGTTAATTATAGATCTGGTGCTAGAATCCACATTTGTTGATTCTTAGTCTAGTGTTCTCTCCATTGGACTGTATGTCTCCCAATAACTGGCATTCGGTAGAGCCATAATGTCCCAGAACTATATCTTCCCCATGAAAGGGGAGGGAAGGTCGTGCTTGTTTATTGACCTTGTCTCCCATGAGCAAGAGCCCATTAGGGCTTTTGCAGCAATTATGATCTTTGGCTTTTTTATCAGAATAGTCTTGCTCTAATAATTACCCTTGAGAAAGGTCATATGACATAGATGTCAGGGATATTGTTTGTTCTGTTTCCCATTAAGCTTAATTTCAGTTGATATTTGGGGTTTGTAAAAAAAATACATTTACATGTATTTCATTTTTAAAAATAACCACTTCAGATGATATCAGTAGCCCCCTCCAGATATCAAATGGTGATTTAACCTTTAACTGGAGTTTTAGAATTGTTTTAACATGCATATGGGATTACTTTGAATTTTTACTTTTCCTTCACAAATTAAATGAGATCCTATTTGTATGATTAATTGGATGACTATTTCCCTGTGATGAAAAGTGATTTGAGTTACCCTTGACATTCTCAGTACAGTGGGACACTTGTTGGGTCTCCATTTTCCCAGCCAGGGCCTGCTTTATATTTTGGGGAACAAGACATCAACACTTCTCAGAGGGGGGTGAAATGGCCGTCTGTTATAAATCACTTTTCACTGATGTCCTAAAAGAGTTTAAATGCTTGCTCTCCATTTCAGGAAATGGACCCAACATCTGTGCAAGAATCCAGGCCACTAGAGGCACAAACACAAAGCATTTCTTTGATGTTCTTTTGCCCACCAGTTGGATGGTGGCACTATATCAAACAGTGACTCTGAGTTTGCTTTGGAAAATTTGTGCCAAGTGAGTGAAGCTTTTCCAGACTTACACGAAATCACTGTCATGAAATGAGGGAGTGGATGAATCAGACTAATAGGAATTTCCCTATCGGTAACAGGCTGGACCTGCTGGTTGTAATAGATGATCTCTGAGGCCCTTTCAACTCTGACTTTTTGATTCCATGGCTGGGTAGTATCATTAATTCACTGATACATTTTATGATTCTCATGGATGGGTAGCCAATGTGACAGAGTTTTTAAACTATTATGGGTAATGCTTATCCTACTGGTCCTCAACTATAAATAGCAAGTGGAGAAGATAGCTTTTTCTTGACCTGAGAGAAGTCATTCCAAAGAAATCCAAGTAGTTTCAATAGTTTACTCACTGAAGTCACTGAAAGTGCTGTGGACATGGAAAAAATAAGAAAATCCTCCATTTCCCAAAATTCTGTAAGCCAAAGGTAGAATAGAGTAGAAGGGCACTGAGGAGAAATCATGGTGAGAAGAGAGAACAGTAAAGAGGAAAGTGATATTCCAGGGACACTCCTGAGTGGGGACAAAATGAGCCCAAAGAAAAGAAGCCTCCAAGATCAGATATGCAGTATGGTATAGGGGACCTGGGTTCAAATCCTGTTTCTATCATTTACTACCTAGATGACCTTGGGAAATTATTTGCTGAGCCTCAATTTCCTCTTCTATAAAATGAGATGTGATTGAGTTTTCCAGGTTTCTTCCAGCTCTAGATCTATGATCCCCTGATGCTAAGAGAAAACCTGCTGAGCCAGATGGAGACCAAGACACTTTTGAAAGAAAAACCCTGATGGCTTCTTGTTGTTGTTGTTGAGATGTTTCAGTCATGTCTGACTCTTTGTGACCCCATTTGGAGTTTTCTTGGCAAAGATACTGGAATGATTTGCTATTTCCTTCTCCAGCTCATTTTACAAATGAGAAACTGAGGCAAACAGGGTGAAGTGACTCGCCCAGGGTCACACAGCTACCAAGTGTCTGAGGTCAGAGTTGAACTGAGGAAGATGAGTCTTCCTGGTTCCAAGCCCAGTTCTCTATCGACTATGCCAAAACCTGTTGAGTCAAATGGAGACTGAGACACTTCTGAAAGAAAAACCCTGATGGCTACCAAAGAAGAATGCCAAGTGCAATTCAAACTTGTGTTAGCTAATGATGGAGGTGCTGGAAAACTATATTTGTGAAATGACACTGGATTGGCGACCATCTTGTAGGTAAAGTTCCATCCCTTTGTATGGCATTTAAAAAATAGAGATAGCTAGATAGACAGCTATTTCATCATTTTGACCTGAGTCATTAGCTAGTTTGGAGACAAATTACTTTCCCCTTGAGTTTTAACTATAAGGTTACTACAGCCCATTAGTGATTAGTGGTGACTCTTGTCTGATACCGTCATTTCTATTCTTTTTTGGTTTAAATCACAAAAAAGTTATATTTTCAATACAGAATTAAAAAATTAAACTCAGACTATAAGAACCCTACCTGCAGCTTGGAGCCACAAGGGACATTCATGTGGTAACCAGCTCTTTAGCTGCTTCCTTCACAGTTCAGAGCTCCTTCTCTCAAGCAGAATTCCTTCTCTGTAACAGGACCAATGTCTACCAAGATTCCTTCACACAAGAAATATGGGTTAGGCTAGTTTTTCCCTAAAAGGCAACAGAGCTATCTCTAAGACTTGGTTGGCCCTCTTCAGGAGAGGCCAAAGTTCAAACTACACCTCCCTTGATGCAATTTCTTGGTAACCTCTGACCACATTGACATGGCCTCTTGGCTGCTGAAGGACATACAAATGCCTACCCTTGTGGGGTCAGAGGCCTTCAGACTTGGTGGTTGCCCCAAGACCAGGTGAGTCATCACACTCTTTACTGCTGATAAGAAACATTTCCAAAAGGAGATGAGGAGGATGGAGGGAGATGAAGGGGGAAGGGAGGCAATGGGAATGAGTGTTGCATCCACCAGAGATAAATGCTAGAGTATCTTTGTTGAATATACTTTCTTCTTTTTGTTAACTGTGAGTACTTCATTTTGTCCCAACAACAAATCTGAACTAGCAAGGTACTGGCCTGATTTAGGTCTGCCCCTAATACCCTCCACCTAACTTGCTTTAGTTGAAGCAGGATAGCTCAGCAAGAAGCTGGGCTTCTTTCCACATTCCCACACCAACAACATGATGAATTACGCCCAGAACTACAGACTTCCCATGCAAATGACTTCCTATGTCTGTTCACTTCTGGAAAATGAAAGGTAGAATAAGGGAATTTTGACGAAGTGACCAGTAAATTTCCTTCTAGTTCTAAGTTCTATGATCCTAAATTCAAGCAAACTCCTGGACACCAGCCCTAATGCTCTCCAGCTTCCACTTTCTATTTTCATCTATAAATGTCGCTTATGTCCTTATGGGCTCAGAGTCACACCCTGTCATAGAATTCTATCAACAAAAACTTTCTGCTTAAAAGGAAGCACAGGCTGGTGCTAGGGCAGAGAAGCAAACCTGAAAGGTGAAAAAGAAAATAAATAGAAACATCCCTTTGTCATGTTAATCGTGGTATTAATCAGAATTAGAGAACAGGAAAGGATCTTAAAGGACACGAGATTATATATTTATAGCAGGATAAGGGACCTAGGAGGTCATTTAATGCAACCTCCTCATTTTACAGCTCAATATAAGATCAATATAAGTTCAGGGACGTGTTCAAGGTCACACAGATCACTGAGAGCAGATTGCCTGGCTTTCTCCACTCTACCATACTGCCCCTGGAGACCATGATACTGGAGTATTAGGCATGCTCAATTCATAAATTGAAGGATATATTATAGAGAATAATATTATTCATTATTTAATTATTGATCATTATTAATTATAATATTATTTGTTATTAATTGTATTTAATATTATAAAGAAGAAACATGGTATAGTAGCCAGGCTTAAAGACAAGAAGACCTACCTGGGTTCAAGTCCTTCCTCTGACACTTTTTGATTGTGTGATGCTGAGCAAGGCACTTAATCCCTCCAGCTTTGTAAGACTTTAATTCCCAGAGAAGGTAAAGACCTGCATTGGTAGAGGGAATTTCCTCACCTGGGAGTTTCCTATACAAATGAAATCCAGATCCTTTGAATAGTATCTTGACCCCTCCATTTTCTAATTATGTGATCTTAGGCTAGTCATTTAACTTCTCTGAGGCTCAGTTTCTCCATTTGTAAATTGGCTGTGATAATGCTTGCCCTACCTACCTTACAGAATTTTGAGGAAAACCTCTTGCAAGGTTTGTTGTTGTTCAGTTGCCTTTAGGCATGTCCAATTCTTCATGACCCCATTTGGGATTTTCTTGGCAAAGATTGGAGTGGTTTGCCATTTCCTCCTCCAGTTCATTTTACAGATGAGGAAACTGAGGCAAACTGTGAAGTGACTTGCCCAGGGTCACATGGCTAGTAAGTATCTCAAGCTGGATTTGAACTCAAGTCTTCCTGACTCCAGGCCCAGAGCTCTATTCTAGGCCATCCAGCTGCTCCTTCTTGAAAAGGTAGAAAACATTTATAAATGAGAATTTCTATTGTTATTGTAGTTTGATCCCCGTGAGTTTTTTCAGGGGATTATTTATTAAAGTAAAACAACTTGCTTTATATCCTCCCTCAACCAATTCAAAAGATAAAACCACTAAGTTATCTTGCAGTATGGAACCGTTTCGAATTTCTACCAATTGTTATTTATCTCCTGTTTGATTCATTCCATCTGATACCTATTGTCTCTGAAGGGAGGCTGGAGAAATGAAGGCATGAAACTACTCAGATTCTAATCCCAACTTAACCACTTTATATGGGATGGTCATTTTTGGATTTTGAATTCATCTCGGGTGATAGGAAACTTCAGATAATCAATTCCTTAATATTTTAATCTAACTCTGGTGTGGATTGGAAGGTTATTACACAAATCACAATCAGAGCACAAACTATTGCAGAGTAAAATAAACAAAATCAGAAAAATGTTGCTTCTGGAGTCAGGGCCTGGGTTCAAATTTGACCTCTGATACTAATTGTGTAGCCTCAGACGACCCACCCTGGGCCTCAGTTTCCTCATCTATGAGACACTTTGTTGACCTCTAATGTCCCTTCCAGGTTTCCATCAAGGCTCCTAAGATTTTGTGACAATATATAAATTAAGTGTAACTAGATCAATAGAAGGATGTTGAACTCCAAGTGATTAAAAAAGCAATTAAGGTCCTGGAAAAGAGCTGATGACGTCTACATTCCTCCCTTTTCTTGGCAGAGGCAGAAAATCGCTTACCTTACCTACCTCTGTGTTGGTTGCTTTTGCTAAACTGTTTTTCTTTATGATGAGGGAGGCTTAACTTGGGATGGGGATGGAGCAGAGAGTGTATGTGGTGGTGAGAGTGGGAGTGAGGAGGATGTCTGCAATGACTGTGGTGGGAAAACAAGATGCTTCATTAAAATTGTTTCTAAATTATGAAGAAAAATTTAAAAAATGACCATTTGGGCTGGTGACAGCTTTGCAGTTGGCAGGGAAAGAGTGGGGGGTGGGTGGGAGGAAATGTCCCTGAGTTGCTAAGATCCATCAAAATGATCTGTATGGAAGGTGGAGCTTGTTGTAGGAAGCTTCTTAGCACTCCAGTCTTGCCTATTTATGGTTCAATCTACCCAAACAGAGGCCACAAGGAAGTCAGAGGAATGGAATTTTTTGTTTGTTTGTTGTTAAGATGATTTTCTGTTTGAGTACCTCCTGCTGTTTTTTCATACCCTGTTTTTTTCTAGCCCAGTCCATAAAGGATGTGTAATATTTTGTGTGTGACGTGCCAATTGGAACCTGGGTACAGCGCTATTCAGTATAGAATTTAATTCAGCATGAAGTGAATCCATCTTGAATACTGCCTGAATAATTATACCAAGGATCAAAAGATACAGCTGTCTCACCTATAAGGGAGCAGAGGCCCCAAGGAGAGTGATAATCTAGTAGTGGTAGTCATTGTCCTGGTCCTATTTGACAAGAAGGATCACAAATCACCCTGGTGGCCATGGTGATCCTCCTTGCCAGCCAGAAGTAATAGAGTAGAGTAGTGCCAAGTTCTCTTCTGGTGTCAGAGAGCCCACCACCTCTCATCCACCAGCTACTCCTCTCCCTGGGTAGATACACTGACTCATGATCCAAGAGGCATAATTTTTGTGGATTTACTCACCTAAATCAGCTATTGAGCCCCCATCTCTTGCAAACCCAACCTCTTCTCTGACTTATAATATTTCACTGAGTCCTTGGCACATAGCCTTGGGAATAATAGACAAAAACAGATAACACTTGCTCAACTGTATCTGTTGTTTTATTCTTGGCATAAGATCAATACAACTACTAAATGGTAAATAATAAAACATCTACCATAGATCTGTGCACTACTAGGTTTCTGGGTTCAGAAGCTAAGAGTTATAGGAAATGCCTAATACAGTTTGTTTGGTGTCCCAAGGCTGTTGCTTCTGCCAGCAGGCAAAGGAGTATAGACAATGCAATATAGTATACAACTGTTGCGTGGCTCATATGCACTAGTAAGGCTAACTTTTAAATTCAAGGATTCTGGACTCAGGACCTCTAAGTGAACATGAAGCATGGAATCGGAATCTGCTGGACCTGGGGAAAGACAGAAATTCCCAAAGGTGAGGTTTTTCCCTGGGTCAGGTATGCCAGCAGGGATCTCTGACCTCTTCCTGCCATATCTGATTTATTATTGGTGGAGTATCCTCTGTCCCTTCTTGGACTTGTCTCTGACCTTGAGCCCTCCCTAATTCTACCTGAAGCCAAAGCTCTGACACTCAGGTCACTCACTGGGGAAGGTGACTGACAGGTCCACTAGGGATGCTTTATCCATCAAGTAGCTAATTCAGTGATAACTATCTAATGACGCTTCTGTGCTAGTTAGGCTTTACCCCAAATTAACTTCTTAAAAATTAAATTTAGCTTTAAAATCCTCCTAAAAGGCCAATAGAATCAGAACCATCTGCACATTGACTACAATTATTCTTTACTTTTGGAAAAAAAATGAAGAAGAAGAAAAAGCCGGAACTAGTGGACCTTTAGACTAATCAGGAAGGGGACCCATAACAAATGCTTTTTTTTTGGTGGGGGGGGCTTGTTTATTTTTTTTTATTTATTTTGTTTTTACCCAGTTAAATACAAAAAGATTTTACATGACTTTACTGAACCTTTGCCAGTTTATTCAATTATTTGTTTTTGTCAATGGTTATTAAGTTTCTAATGAAAATAATTTAAAAGTGAAAATAATATTTGTATTTATGGCCTACAGCCTGAGGTAAAAGCTAGCGTGTGCCTCCAAGCTTTGGATTCTCTCTTCTCTTCATCTGTGCCCCCCAGGGATTGTGAGAAAAGAAAATAAGAAGCTAAAATTAAATGAATACAAAATTATTATCATTAATTACAAATGCAAAATTCATGGGAATATAGATAGGGTGGGAGAGTGGGCATTGACTGACAACAGAGTTGTAAATTTGTTCTCCTTTTCTAGGAGTAATGTATATAGGTAATGGGTGTGGGTCAAATGTGAGGCTGGGCTGAAAGTCCACAGGGGATGGAACACCTAAAGGTTACCACAGGTCAAGGCAAGTGTTATGGGTTTGGGATAGAGCCTCACTCACAGGTTAATTGGAGGGAAGAAGATGTATGAGGAGAACAACATATACGCCTATATAAAGAACACCCTTCCCCAGATTCTGGTTGACTCAAAAAATTTGTTCTGCTATATCTAGGGGCTTTTAATTTACTTTAGATTACTAATCTCTCTTTCTCTCCCTCTCCCTCTCTCTCTCTCTCTCTCTCTCTCTCTCTCTCTCTCTCTCTCTCACACACACACACACACACACACCTGCCCTTCTTATCACTTAAGCTAGCTAAGGAATACTTTTGCAGAGTGACAACAAATTGATTGTGATTCCTGGGTTCTTGGGGGCTTTGTGGGGGGGAGATGAGGAGAGGGTGGTGGTGGTTAAATCACAATTCTGCTACCTCCCCAGCTCATACTGAGGCTAGATATGTCTTCCATTTATTCTATCTAGTATCACCTATTCTTCCTTTTCTGGGCTGGGTCTCACTCAGGCCCTCATAGTTGAGGCTCAAATGTTAGAACAAAATGAATCACTCAGATTATTCAAGAGTTAAAAGAAGATTTATTTAACTGTAGGAGGAGAAGGATATTTAACAAGGATAGGCATTGAGGGTTCCTTGAGTTGATTCAGTTGAGCAAAGTTCCTATCTCCATCTACCATCCAAACATCCCAGAGCCCCTCCAGTTCCTCATGGCTTCTCAGATGATGAGGAAGAGACATCACAGTCTGAGGCCTTGGTCGCCTAGGCCAACCAAGTCTTAAGGAATGTCTCAATACCCATTAAGTAAAAATGAGCCTAACTTTCTTGAGGGAAGAGGTTAAGACATTGCTCTCACCACACCATCATCTCCATCGGTACTGCTAAAATTGACTATGCAACAAGGAAAAGTGGTCAGTAGTTTTGTCTTTATGTGAAGTGAGAATGAATAGTCACAATGAAAGGGAGAAGGGGAAAGAGCTACAGTTTGTGGACCTATGAAGTTATTGCCAAGTACTTTTAGCTGCAGGAGAGTTCTAGCTGCTTTAAGATTCTCTCCCTCCAAGGGAAGAGTCTAAGCAAGTTGCAAAGGATTGGAGCAATTAATGACAGTTGCTTCCTTTCCCTAACTTAGAGTCAGGGAAGAAGGGAGTTGTTTGGGAGAGGGGACATTGAGTCTACCAGCATAGTGTGCATCTAGTCAATTCAATTAACATTTATTAAGTACCTACTATGTGCCAGAAAAAGATAGTCCCTGCCCTCAAGAAGTTTACAATCTAATGAGGGAAGATGACACAAAAAAGGATGGGGTGTGTGTGTGTGTGTGTGTGTAGGAAATAACAGAAGGTACACTCCAAAGGGTAGGATGTTCAGTGGAATCAAAACCAAGCAGTGCTGCTGATGGAAAATGGAGAGTTACTAGGAAAGTTCTGGTTTGAACCCTTTATAAAGGAAGGTTTTGGGAGAAATTTAGTGCTCCACTCCTATTCCCCAAATACATGCATATCCATAGTATACAAGTAAATAATCATAAACAGGGGGAAATAAACAAAATAGAGTGAGATATCTGTAATGATACCAAAAGACCTATAAAAAATAAATATAATTGTAATCCTTAAGGAATAGGCAAGTAAACAATAAATAAAACAATGAACAAATAGGCATCGCTATACTATTAAAAAAGAAATATGTAAGAAAATAAACGTGCTAAAAGTAAAAATCAGTGTAATTGAAACCTGAAGAAATGAATATGTACAGCAATAAGTATGTGCAATTACATTAAGGTATTTTTTACATCTTATTCCACTTTCTACATGTTGTAGCCTGAAAATGTGCACATGCCCTTTAAGGTGTTAGTTTAGAGGTCCTGGGTTCAGAATCCCTGAATTTAAAGACTGGCCTTGTAAGATACGTGAGTCAAACAGTAGTTGTATTGCATTGTCTATATTCCTTTATCTGCTGGCAGAAGAAGCATCCTTGTGACCCTGAATAAACTGTTATGTATTTCTGGGCCACAAATTCAATCCTGAGGGGCTGACAGCGATTTTTCTAGCCTTATCACTCTCGAGCTCCAATCTGTTATGTCCCTGAAATATCAGTTGGCCAGCTATCACTTCCCCAATATCAATTTACCAATTAACATAATGAGCTTTTACAAAGGTTTTTTTTTTTCTGAGAAGATGTCGTAAAAGCTAAAATGAAACATCCAAACCCAGAACACACTCTTCCCTCTACGTACCTCAGACCATCAAGATAGTGGCCTCAAATTTAAAAATTATTATAAAGCATCCCCTCCCTGGAGTTAGGGAGGGGTACTTTTCTTTGCCTCAGAAGTCCTTTTCTCCCTTTGCATAGTCCCTATCACATGGTTGATGGAAGAGTAACCCCCTTGCTTGCAGGATGCAGTGTAGCTTTTGGGTTCCATCAAACAGGTAGCTCCTCAGGGCTGGCACCTTTCTAATCTTGGCATTACTGCTACTGGGTCCAGTTGCTAAAGGGATCTTTGGTGGCTTTTCCGATCTTTCAAAACTCATAGTTATAACTTTGTGTGCTCTATTTATGTTATTCAATAACCTAAGATAATGGAAGAATAAATACAAAGAGACAAAAGAAACAGTGGTACCACACATTCACAGCCACATGGTGACCAGGTAGAGAAATAAGGTAACTGTAATTTTTCCTGTTGCCTCCTTTCCTCCCTCCCACACCCAGTGCCACAGCACTCCTCTCTTACTCCAAAGCTTCCAGGGAAGAGAAAGAGTTCATCCATTTGAACCTTTTACATGCACACTCACTTCTGTCTCAGAACCTAATTAAAAGGTTTTTATATTCATGTCTCTGCAGTAAGCTAACAGGAAATCACCAGAAGATACATATGTGTGCTCCGAAGTGAGGAGGAAAAGGGCCTTCCATCACTCATTCCTGGAAGTGAGCTCACCAGCCTTCTTTCGTATTCATGGCAGGCAGAGCATAGTGTACATGCTTTGAAGAATAAGCCTTCGTTGGCCAGTACTCTCATTACATGTACAAAAAGAGAAGTGGATTAGATCAGCCCTGGAGTCACTTTGATTTCCGTATCTTTGACCCTATAATCCTATGGATGCTAAATGGACCGTAGTATTTACAGTGAGGGAGAGGGAAAGGAGAATATGGTGACACACTAGCCATACAATCTCTTTTACATACTGAGGGCTCAAACCAGCAAGGTGGAATGGTTGTCAGGGCATGAGGTTACTCAGCAACCCTACTGTGCAGCTGATAGATAACCATATTAGTGCTATAAAGCAACACCAGAATATACGCAACTCAGAAAAGATAGATCTACAATCTTATCTTGCATGTTTTATGACTATGTATTATCTTGTATATTTTATGACTATATTTTACGAGCTATAGCATAATGGCTCATAAGAATTTTAGATCTGAAGCAATCTTAGGGGTCATCCATCTCACCCTCTCAACCTACAGATAAAGAAAAAGGGTCCCAGAGAGAGAAAATGATTTACCCAAGGTAACATAGGTAGTAAATAACAGCCAGAATTCAAACCCAGGCCTTTTGACTCTAAATTCAGGGCTCTTTCTACTATGAGAAGTGTTTCTAAAAACTATGCCTTTATTAACAATACGTGGGGGGAGACCTAGAGGGAAGGATCATCACCTAAAAGAAAACATTTTAGCAATGAGTTTCTGCACTCTTAGGCTGGTTCCCAGGTGAAGTACAGATTGTTATCAGTCCTGTGTTCCAATCCAAGTCTCTCCAATTTGGAAGGAACTTCCAATGCTTGTGCTTGACTGTCAAGTCTTAGAGAACCTAGGATAACCTCCACACCAGGATGAGAATTAGATTATGATTTCAGAGGCTGGAGATGTTGAATTATATTGGCTTAATGTCTTATAAGATGTAGTATTTAAATTGCCCATCTAGCAGAAATAGCATTGAGGGAAGGCATTGTTAAAAGAGCATGAGCTATCAAGATTAATTTTCCAAAGCAATGAGTTTCTATTACGTACAAAGTATGTTGCTGAAATGGTTACCCACTGAAGCTCAATCTTTCCCTAGCTTTAAATATACCAACTTTCATCTCTCTGACTTACCGTGGGAAAGAATCTCATGTCTCAGGGCCAATTTATTTTAGGGATTAGATACTGGTTTAGTGAGTCGGTTTTCTTGGATTACCGTTGGTATAAATTTTAAATCCAGTGCAGCACTGACTTCATTGTAATTCCAGGTGTCAGACAGGCTGTTGAAAGTTCTCTGAGGTCTACAGCTGGAACCCTTGAAGCTATGTTCTGTGTTCTGACTCTCCTTGCACCCTTATGGCTGCTGAGAAGAGTCTGTCTGCAGCATCTCTGTTGAAAGGACAAGAGACAAGGAATTCATAGTGAAATGCTTCTCTTTGGGCCTATGAGATTTAAGGCCAAAAGTGACTTTGGAAATCACCTAGTCCAATTCCTTCATTTTTTACAAATAAGGACATTGAGACTTGCTCAAGGTCATTTAGCTGGGAAAAGCAGAACCAAATTTTGAAGCCATCCCTTCTGATTCCAGAAACCCATGCTCTTCTCCTTACGGGAGACTACAGAGTGGAAAGCAAACAAGACAGACCTTCTCTCCTTCTCCCCTCAGGGTAGCAATGTTGCTTTTTTGACATTCACATTATGATTTGGAATTTGGCAACCACTAGAATGAGAATTTGTCATTTTCTGATGATGAGATAAAATAGAAACTTTTAGAAATTCATTTGATTGAGTTCAGTTTACACTGGCCTTCTTATGATGATCCAGGACCATGAAGGGAAAACATCTTTGAAGGCCTTTATAGGAATGCAGGGTTTTACAATATTACTAAGCTCCCAAGGTGCTGTGGAAAGGGGTGCATTCAAATAATGCAAATGTTCAAAAATAAGTTTGCCAACCTGAGAAGAGAGAGAGAAAATATTTATCTGGGTGGGTAGCTCTTCCACTCCATAGACACTAATTAACTCTCCAAGGGGATAAAGTTATAGCATGAGAAGTGGAAACCGTATGTACTCAGTTCTGGTGGGCTAGAAAATAATAATGAAGAATTCAAAAAGACCTGGGAAGATCTATATGAACTAATGCAGAGAGAAATACTCAGAACCAGAAGAACGATACTCAATGATGACAACCATGAAAATGAAAGGATAATTAGAAGAAATTAGAATGCTTGAGTAATTAAAAAACTTATTATTTGTCCTAGGAAAGTAGACCACAAAACAGAACTACCTCTTGGTGGCAAACTATGAAGGCAGAAAGTCTCATGAATTGTTTGATACAATCACTGTGTTAATCGTGTGTGTGTGCATGTGTGTGTATGTGTGTGTGTATGTATGTAATGGGGGTTTGGCACATGTCCAAACCACCTAAGACATTCTCATCCACATAGAAGATTCTGGGGACGCATTTCTGAGAGATGAAGGTATTGGAGCACACGTGGACATTCAGTTGACCTATCAGGAGGTTGGAGGCAGCCTTTTTCCATTGGTTGAGTTGCTGTCATTAAAATGTCCTGACTCAGCATCAGTATTGGGTTTTGCTGCATTCAAGTCTAAAGGTGAAATACTTCGTTCAAACCTCAAGGTAAGGGGAAAAGGGCCTGAGGACCCTAAAAAATAGACCTGGTTATAGGTTTGGGCATTTTTCTTTATTTTTTTTTTCACTTTTAGGGGCAAGGACTGGAATCTTCAGTTGAGGGACTCAACCCAAAGAGATCTAGGAGTTCAGAAATTCAGGCCAGGTAGGACAGTCAGCCTAGCAATGATTCCCTGAGGAAAGACACTATTAGAGCAGGAACTGAGTTAAACTGTGAACCTAATCCCCTTTGTCTTCCCAAAGACTGAGGTGGTATAGAGGGAGAGAGAACTATGCTCCCCTTCCTCCCCGTATGAGGAAATGTTTGTGTTTTTACTTCATTGCTCTGTCTTTCTGAGTGAATATCTCTTTGTAAAAGCAAATCTGGTGTGAAGTTATTACATGGCACTAGGAGCAACTAGGTGGCCCAGCGGATAGAGTGCTGGGCCTGGAGTCAAGAAGATTCATCTTCCTAAGGTCAAATTCAGCCTCAGACCCTTACTAACTATATGACCCTGGACAAGTCATTTAACCCTGTTTGCCTCAGTTTCCTCATCTGTAAAATGAGCTAGAGAAGGAAATGGCAAACTACTCCAGTGTTTTTGCCAAGAAAACCCTAAATGGGGTCATGAAGAGTCAGACATGACTGAAACAACACAACAACAACAATGGGCCACTAGTCATAGGCCTCTAAAATGGAGGAAATATAATTGGTGGAGGCTTAAGCAAATGACAAAGAAGCTATGTTCTGAGTTCTGACTCTCCTTGCATCCTTATGGCTGCTAAAAGCAGTATACCTGCAGCCTCTCTGTTGAAAGGACAAGAGACAGGGAATTCATAGTGAAACACTTGACTTTGGGCTTATGAGATTTAAGGCCAAAAGGGACTTTAGAAATCAACTAAACTCTCAGGGTTCTGGAGAACCCTATCAAGGTGTGAAATGTAACAGGCCTGGCCCCAAGAGAGTGAGCCCAAAGTAAACCATGTTGTATTGGCTTAATCTTTTTCTCTGTTTACAAGGTAGATTTCATTTCAGGTGGAATCCATTTTTATGTATTAATGACTGATTAAAAAAAACAAAAGAAACCAATAAAATTTATTTAAAACACACATGGGCACATAAGAAAATGAATCAGAATCAAAGAATCACAGAATTTGAGAGTTAAAAAGGGAATTGAGCTCATCTAGTCCATCTAGTCCAACCATCTCCAGTCTTCCTGATCTGTATCTCACTATTGCATCCAGATGGCTCTGGAGGAGAAAGTGAGGCTGGTGACTTTACACAACCCTCCCTCACTTAAATCCTACTCACTTGCAAGTCATGGTATCACCTTCCTGATGTCATGGTCCTCTTCTAGAACGAAGGACAAACAACAACCTCTATGAGTAGTAATAGGAGCTGCCCACAAGGGACCCAACTTAAACTTGCCAGTTGGGCAACACAGCTTTCTTCCTTTCATCCTTTCCTTCTTTCTCTTTCTTTTTCCTTCCTTCCTTCCTTTCTTTCTTCCTTCCTTCCTTTGTCTTTCTTTTTCTTTCTTTCTCTCTCTTTTTGTTTCTTTGTTTCTTTCTTTCTCTCTCTTTTTGTTTCTTTGTTTCTTTCTTTCCTTCCCTTCCCTGTCTTCTTCTCCCTTCCCCTCCCTTCCCTTCCCTTTCCTTCCTTTCCCTTCCTCCACATAGGATAACCTCAGTTCACTTGTACACAGCTGTTTTTAGAGTTTGAGAGGGCAAACTCACAAAGTGATAAATTTTATAACTGGAGACTGTGGGATGACTAAATAAGGACTGTTGGTTTCATAACTAACAGAATGATGGATCTCATGAGTTTCGTCTCATAAAATAATGATGAGTTTTTGACTACCTGGAAGCTCTGATTTGAGTGATTAGAAGCAGTGAACCAATGAAGGTGCATAGGAGAGCTTTGGAGCATGTGCAGACATTCTGTACCTGGTTCCTAATTGTTAACTGTGTGGTAGATAGCATTCTCTTGGATTGGCTATGACAGTGTGACCAGAACTGTGGTCTTGTGGTTCCTGTGTCTTGGTTTGACTTCTCTTTAACTTCTTCTTGCCATCAACACTCTGGTGAAAGAAAAGAGACAATGTGGTAAAGAGAGGAGACTTTGGTCGTTGTCCATCTGAGGGCAATATGTGACTTTATGACTAAAGGCCTCAGCATTTATTTTTCAGTTTTAGGGGAAATAAATCAGGGGCTAGGACCTTGTGTGTTTCAAAGGTAAGGAGATTGAGTGACCAAAATTCTGAGCATCCAGGAGTCAAGTGCATGCTGGGTTTTGCAGCCAGCCCAGTATTGATACTCTGAGGAGCAAAGATAGGACCTTTAGGACCCAGCCCAGCAGTAGTGGAGATAAGAGTTCATCCAGCATTGATGCCAATCTGGACGTGAGCTTGGTGGTATCAAGGCTATGCAGAAATTGTGCTGTCAGAATCCACTCTCCCCAGAGACCAAGGGAAGAGTGTACCCTCTAAGGTATAAGGGGAAAGAGAAAATGTTAAACCTCTTGCTATACCTTTGAAGTAAATATCAATTAAGCAAATAAGAGTACATATGAGTGAATATTAGCTTTGTAGAAGCCAAATGAAGATAATTAGTTAAAAGGAACTAGCATGCTAGCCACCAGTGACTACCAACATTAGCGGGTAACACACCTGGAATGGAGGCTTGAACTTAAAGCAATAGAGGAGAGACACCCCAACTCCTCCACGGTATCCCTAGAATCCTGAGTGGGAGATGTAAATAGCCTTGCTCTGGGAAAGTGATTCCATGGAGTACTCATGACACTTATATGAACATTTTTCGCATGTTGTGTCCACGGTTAGAATGTGAATTCTCTGAGGACAAGGACTGCTTTTTTTTGCTTTTCTTTGTATCACCAGCACTTAGCACAGTGCTTAGCACATGTAAATGATTAATAAATTCTTGTAGACCAACTGAATTCAAGTTAATTTGAGAACAATTCCAGCTATTTCCTCTAAGTACTTAGCTCAGGGATTTTCAACTTTTGGATTCTTTGATTTCACACACATGGCATATATGTATGCTTTTAATTAAAGTGCTAGGCATTTAGGTGGTGCAGTGGTTAGAGGGCTAGACTTGGAGTCAGGAAGACTCATCATTGCGAGTTCAGATCTGACCCCAGACACTTTGTAGCCGTGTGACCCCGGGCAAGTCACTTAATCCTGTTTGCCTTGGTTTCCTCATCTGTTAAATGAGCTGGAGAAAGAAATGATAAAACACTCCAGCATCTTTGCCAAGAAAACCCCAAATGGAGTGACAAAGAGTCAGACACAACTGACCTGAAAAGACTAAACAACAATAAAAGCAAGACAATTAGCATGCCTTCCAGTGAATTTTTGACACCCTAAGAAACAATATGTAATATTCTTGGAATTCCCTAAATCCTGAGTTAGGATCAAGGTGAACTTGGAACACAATGGGAATTCAGCAAAATCCCAATCAGCAAGTTCTGAACTCATCAGTCCAGATTTCAGTAGAACAGTGCTTTACTTTTTTCTTACACATCTCTCTATATTTAGGCTAATGTGGCCCTCTACTGTCTGAAAGTCATACTACACCCTTTTCTTAGTCCCATGCTGAGTAACCTAAGAAAAAATTGGAAGTATATTGGAGTGGACATGGGATTCAGGAGACTTGGATACTAATCCTGGCTCAACTGCTGACTGATCTCCATCCCTAAGGTAACAGGACCTACTCATTGCTGAAATAGGAGCCTTCCCTTGGAGGGAACCTTCTGGGAAAAAGAGGCTATGACTCAAATTGTGATCAGAGGAAATAAGCAGGGGGCCAAGCTATGGCAAGTCTGGTTCAACTCCAAGAGCTAGGAAGGAGTCCAGAAGGCATCTATGACAGGGGGTTCCAAGCCAGGGAGGTGGGTTCTGAAGATCTCAGAAAAATGTTACGGGGTGTCAGGGGATAAGCTCGTCTCATCCAATGACTCAAAGACATTCTGTTCCAATTGATGGCTGTATGTTAGTCATACCTCCTTCTCCCTCTCTCTCCTGGGTCAGTGTAAGCCTGGACCCTGTCTTTGTTCTTTGATTCTCTATTAATCACATAACATTAGAGCTGGGAGGGACTTGAGATCATTTAGTTTGACTCCCTTCTTTAACAGATGAGGACATTGGAGTCCAAGGAGGATAAGTGATTCATACAAGGTCCCATGGAAGAAATGGGTGGGACTTAAACCAGGTGTCCTGACTCCTAAGGCTGTGGCTTTTCCTACATTATATCAGGCTGACTCCCTAGTCATAAAATCACAGAGCTGAAAACGCCTTTAAAGAGTCTTTCCAAGGGTTCTAAACCTGGGATCAGTGAATTTCATATGTGTATATATACATATATAGATGTACAGATATCTAGATTTATCTAGACAAATGTACATCTATATAGCTATCTATATATAGCTATATCTCTATATGTGCCCTCTATATCTATATAAATGTAGATATATCTGAATATAGATATATAACTATATTTTGATACAATTGGTACCCTTTGTAATCCTATGTATTTTATTTTATGCATTTATTATGAGAAAGATTTGCCAGATTGCCAAAGGCGTACATGACATAAAATAGTTTAAGAACTCACACTTTCGTCCAAAGACCCTGCTTCCCGTTCCATCTAGCTTTGGGCTCCAGATTGCTCTCAAACTTTCCTGCTGCTGTCCCCTTCTCACCTTGATGGAACCCTCCAGAAACCCTGCTCTCAATCCCTTGGTAAAGGACTCAGCTTTGCAACTCCCACCCTAAGGTTGAGCTAAATTAATTGATGAGTGATATTGGTGCTAGCCCAATGTATGCAGCTGGCCCCAGAATAGCCTATTCTGAATGTCCCATTCAGTCATCCATCCCAAGAATCTTCCCATCCACCCTGTGACACCTATATATTCATTCCCTTCCCATCCGCAGCACTGCCCTCTTTCTTTGGGATTAGTAATCCAATCTCTGGCCCCATGACTCCACTTATCATGCCCGTGACTCTCTAGATCAGAATTCCCTTTCCTGGCCACCATTACTTTATGTCTCTCCCCACCCCCACCCTCCATCAGAATGTAAGCTCCTTACAGGCCAAGCACTATCTCATTTTTTCACTTAGCAGTCTCTATTCTTTCCTAGCCGTGTGCCTTGGCACTTAATAAATGTTTTTTTCCATTAATTTACTCATTCCAACCCTCTATTTATTTAATCCTTGCTATGTTCCACTGTAGTTTGTTATTAAGTGCCACCAATAAAAACATGAAATGATGAATGAGAGGTTTTTTTTTTTTTTTAAAGTTCTATAGGGCTATTTGTTTTGTTTGGAGAGATACAGAAAGAATGAAGGGTCCAAAAGGAGTTGTTTGGCTTCTACCTGGCAGGGATGTTCTGGAGCCAGCTCCTTCCTGCTCACCAATTTTTAAATGTTCAGAGTGAGCGTTTACACCTTGGAAATCCGCAAACCTAGAAATCAGTGCTTGGTTTATTTTCTGTTGATTGGATTTAAGATCGTGATAGAGAAATGTTAATAATGCAGTTTAAATTTAAAAGTGTGTCATGGGTACATTCCCTATCCTTCCCTCCTTGTTAAACATTTACCAGCATGTCCCTGCAAGTGGTACTTAATTAATATTTAACTACAGATATACATGTGTATATGTGTATATATATATGTGTATGTGAATGTGTATGTGCATATACACATACACATAGACATTTCCTTTTTGAAAATGCAAAGTTACTTTTTTAAAAACACATACCTTGTGAGTATCTCACACATATATAGCAATTTAAAACTTTTCAATGATAATGTGTAGGATTTGACAGCTTTCCAAATAAATAATACTTTCTGATTTTTTTTTCAGTCCAAAACTCTGATTTTATTGGTGTAGGGGATATTCCTTGGAAGCACCACGGGAGAAAGCTCCCTCTACCACTGCAGTTCAGAATTTGCTCTATAACGTGGAATTATAGAGACTTGTCTGGGACACTTGGCAATTAAGTGTCTTGCCCAGAGTCAATTTGTGTCAGATGTAAATCTTGAACCAAGGTCATCCCAATTTCAAATATTTCATAGTTATAAAGGACTTTTTAATTTTTCAAAGTATTTTCACACACGTTGTCTCATTGGATTGTCACAACTTTGTAAGATAAATAGAGCAGCTTTTATTGTTTCCATTTTATAGATGAGGAAACTGAGCCCCAGGTAAGTTAAATGACCTTACCCAAGATTACAGAGGTAGTAAATGGGAAAACTGGGACTAGAACCTAGGTCTCCTGACTCCTCGGTCTTCATTCTTCTCACTAGAGTCATTGGGTCATAGATTTGGATCTGGAAGGGACATTAAGCCCAACCTCCTCATTTTACAGAGAGGAAACTAGCTGAGAGATGTGAAGTGGCTTGTACCAAGTTACATAATTGGTAAGTATCTGAGTTGGGATTTTAACCCAAATCTTCCTGACACAAAGTTCAACCCTTTATCCACTGTACAATGCTGCCATAGTGGGCCATGTTGATTACATTACTATAGATTAAATAGTTTTAAAATAGATTAGGATTAATTCATGGTTGACAGAGTCATTATGTGTTATTAGATGAAAGGAGGATACTTTGAGTATATATTTTTCATCTTTGAGGCAAATATATATATATATATATATATATATATATATATATATATATATATATATATATATAAGCTAGTTTAATAATGGTCTGGTTAGCAAATCTAAGCGCTTATTATATTCTTAAGGCAGTTTCTGTGCACACTCCCTCTCTCAATAATTTATATTTTTCAAAATGTTTTCATGTATACCATCTCATTTGATCCTCACAGCAACCCTCACAGCATAAAGTTATCAAAATTCTTATTTGACAAAGTGTGGACACTGAGGCTTAGACAAATTAAGTGACTAGACCAAGGTCACATAGCACATTAGGGTATGACAGGACCATTGGCAGTACCAGAGCTAAAGTAACTCACATTTGTTTAGCACTTTGCAGTTTATAGCACACTTTGCTGACAACAACCCTAGTGAGGAAGATGGTGCAGTACTCCCAATTTAGAAATGAGGCCAACTGAGGCCCAGAGAGGTTAAATGTCTTATTCTAGGCTAGTTCAATCATGAATCTGGATGAATATGCAATTATATTATTAAGGGTACATGACCAGTAAATAACAGTCGTGACTCAAGCAGAGTCTCCAAATTCCATACCCAATGTTCTATCTAATTCTGCTTCCTTTAGAAGCCATTTGACGCTACTGAACAGAATACAAGTATATTTGTGCAGCAGTCTACTAAGCGTTTCATTTTGCTTCTCTTACGCATCATCCCTAGTCACTTACCAAGTCCTGCCGTTTCAGTTTCTGTAACATATCTCTCATATCCCCTTCTCTTTCCTCTCACACTGTCACCACTTTTGTGCAGACCCTTATCACCCAAGTGCTGGACTAGTGCATAGCCTGCTGGTGGGTCTGCTTGCCTCCAATCCATACAGGTCTGACCATATCACTTATCCCCTCTGCTTCGACCATTCAATAAACTCCAGTGGCTCTCTATTATCTCCAAGTTCAAATATAAAATCCTGTTTGTCTTTTAAAGCCCTTCATTAACTGATCCCTTTCTATCTTTTTAGCATTCTTACACTTTTTACCCCCATCTCCCCACCCTCATGCTCAGCAATCCTGTCACACTGGCCCCTTTACTCAGACTAGACATTCCATCTCCAAGGTACCAACTCCAGCTATTTTCACTTACTATCTCCCCATTCCTGGAATCCTCTCCCTCCTTATATCCGCCTCCTAGATTCCCTGGCTCCTTTCAAGTCTCAGCTAAAGTCCTGCCTTCTTCAAACACCTTTCCTGATCGCCCTTAATGCCAGTGTCTTCCTTCTGTCGATTATGGTTTGTATATGTTTTATTAATACATAATTTCTTGTATTTTATCTGCCCTGTTAGAGTGCGAGCTCCTTGAAAGTGCGGACTATTTTTTTTTTTGCCATTCTTTGTATCTTCATCACTAAGCACAGTGCCTGACAGATAACAGTCAATTAATAAATGCTTGTTGACGGATTGACTGGCTTACTGACTAATTGCTTCTCTCTTTTCCCTAGGCCAATGCAGAGAGGAATTTGGCTATTAAAGAGTTTTAACTGATTAGAGTTTATATTTCAAAGAGAATCAGAGACAGACTCCTAGACATAATAAGTAGCATTACTATGGGCAAAAAAAATATATCAGTTGGTACTCTTGTGGATCTAAGGTGAATGCTATTTAATAAGTGTGTTCTGAGCACTAAAAGGGTCCTAGTAACCAACAGAGCACAAAGTCGCTCACTCCTTTCTGCATCAACTTAAAGTAGGGATAGGCAAACTTTTTCTGTAAAGGGCTGGATACTAAATATCTTGGGCTGTGTGAAACAAGAGGTAAAACAAAGGATTTTGTGTAGGTACTTTTATAACAAGAGAAAAAAGCAAATTTCCATGAATTTTTATTGATGGAACTCAAAATATAATAATAATAATTCAGCATAATTTTGTTGTAACATAGATCTGCTAATGAGACGAATTAAATTCTTCTGTGGAGATCTAACATTTTGCTTAAATTGGGGCTCAAATATAGTGTTCCCTATAATCAAAACAGATTGCAAATCTTCATCTGTTAATACTAATCTGTAATGAGATTTTAGGCATTTCATCTTTGAAACTGTCTTTTCACATGGACAGGTGTTGCCAAATACTGATATTGGCCCATGAGCATATGATTTGAATTGAGCACATTCCTTGTTTAGAAGAAAATTGCAGAATTCTATTATGTTCTTCTATTAATATTGCCTTTTAGCATGTCATTACATCACAGATTAATCACTTACAATTGAAGTTGGAATGAAACTCCTCAATTGCTCAATTAAATAGAATTTGAGGTTCAAAAATGTCTGCTGGAATTGTAGTTTGACCTCAGAAAATATATCTGCTGCAAAATTGTGTGGGAATGGAGACCTTGTTTCTTATTTAAACTTTTGACAGAACAGGAAGTGCATAAAATAGCTTGACATTACTTATGGTCCAAACAATGTTAGTTGTCATTGGATTCATTTTATTAAGTATAAGTTTTGCATGCAAGTGCTGTTTTGCCTTGTGTTTGAGAATTCATTAAGAAACATTATCAAGTCTGCAGCAAAAGTTAATTTCCAAAGCCACTGGTGTCCAATAATAGCGGTTGAGGGAACTTCTCATTTCAGAAAAATTTCAATCTTGATGCTGAGCTCAAAAATTTATTATAAAATTTTTTTCTCTTTTTTCATGTTTTGAGATAATGACTATGCACTGTAACTTTGAAAAAATGTCCTGGCACTTGAAATACTATTGAGTTATAGCTATTGTCACTGCTGAGTAGTAATGAGAAGTTATGGGAGCACTACATATGGTCTCTTTTGTAACTATTTATGATGTAAAAACCCTTGTAGTGTAAAAGCAACCATAGACATTACATAAACAAATTATTGTGGCTACATTCCTGTATAACATTGTTTATGGATACTGACATTTGAATTCCGTATAATGTTCATGTGTCACAAAATATTATTATTCTTTTGATTTTTTTCAACCATTTAAAACGTGAAACTTATTTTTGGCTCACGGGCCATGCAAAAATGGGCAGTGAGCTGGATTTGTTCCTTCGGTTAAACTCTGACAGAGCACAATAGAGATGTGATCTCAAGAAATTGAAATTTTCTGAGTAAGGGGAGGCATCCGTAGGCAGCATAGCACAGTGAGCATTGCACTGTGAAGAAAGGGGGAAGGGAAGGCTATAAGTATAGAGTGCCTACTATGTGCTAGGCATTGTGCCTAACACTTACAAATATTATGCATTTGACCTTCACAGCAGCTCTGTGAGGGAGCTGTTATTATCCCTATGTTATAATTGAGGAAACTGAGACAGAAGTGAGAAGACTTCCCAGAGTCATACAACTAATAAGTGTCTGAAGCTGGATTTGAACTCAGGTCTTCTTGATACCCGACCTAGTGTTCTATCCATTGTGCCATCTATCAGGAGAAGTTAACTCCATAATAAAATCAAATTAAATGTTTATTTCAAACTTATAAAATTCGGAAAGTCATTCAAATTATATTCCTCATATCAAGCTACTTTATAAAGTCTAAAGAATAATACAATGAACTGAGCATTAAGGGACAAGAGACTTCGCTTTTAGTCCTAACTCTTCTAAGGATTGCTATGTCACCTTGAGTAAGCCAATCAACCTCATTGAGCCTCAATTTCCTAATACATAAAATGGAGTTAATCTAAGGTTCCTTCTGGCTCTAACATGCTATTAAGTCTATGATATATTCTTTCCCATTTTAAAGTGAATCTTTGGTGATGAGTTAGTGCTAAAGAACATCCATCAATTATTTTGGGCCTCTGGAACATAATTGTTATTATTAAATAACTAAAAGTATCTTTGAAACTGACATGAATTGATCCAAGTTCCTGAAGGTCAGACACTATCACAATAAACTCCCTCAAGGGATAGCCCCAATTCTTTTATTATTTCATCACCCTGTTATATTGAGTTTTGCTTTGAATAAAGAATCATGTCACTCTACTTCATCTGCTGTGTCAGAAGGTTTTGGCACCGAATGACACAGTGCTGAGTGTAGAGTGGATGCTCAGTAGATACCAAATAACGATAACATTAAATGGGACATTATCTAGATCAGAATTGCTTTCTTTAAAATTAGCAATTTTCTTTTTTTACAAATAGATTTGATTCTTGTGCAATAAATATGTCAGTGAATTGCCTCTTTCAGAACTGTAATTACCTGCAGTGAACCCAGCATTCCCATGTGCCTATCAAATATCAATTTCCCACCATTGTTACATAAGCTTTGAGAGATTCAGGCTCACCATTTTTTTCAATCAAATTGGGAAATATTAGTCACCATATTAAATGAATACTAGGAATGCATGTTATGTAAACTATTTGGCTAGTAGTAATCAACACCTTTGTCTGGGACAGGTGCTTCAGGTATGCAATGAATAGGGCTGAGAATTGAGTTAGTTGGTGCTAAGAGAGTAGAATGGACTGCATTGAGGAAAGTGCGCAGGGTTTTCAATAGTCCTAAACTGTTCTCTGCTGAAATAGTCCATGTCTTTAAAAAGAAAAAAAAATCCAATGTTCTCCAGGTGATGTATAATGGTTTCAGGAGAATCAAAATTTCAGGCAACTCAAATAACAACAGAAAAAGACATGAGGCAATATTACCAATATAAATACAAGAAGTAGTCTAAATAATGTTAATAACTTGTATGACCAAGAACTGGTAGCTAAGGGAGTTTTCCATCAATTGGGGAATGGCCATACAAATTATGATATATGATTGCGCTGGAATATTGTTGTGCCATAAAGATGACAAAAATATTTCAGAGAAACCCAGGAAGATGTAAATGAAATGATGCAGAGTGAAGTAAGTAGAATCAAGAGAACAATTTATACAATAACATTATAAAGAGAAATAACTTTGAAAGACTTCAGAATCCTGATGAAGACAATGACAAAGCATGATTCCAGAGGACCAGTGATGAAACATGCTACCTCCCTCCTGACAAAGAGGTGATAGGCTCAAGAGGCAAAATTAATGATATATTTTTCAATATAACCAATAGAGGAATTTGTTTTGTTTGACTACTGTATTGTTATAAGGGTTTTTTCTTTTCTTTCTTCTTTTTCTTTTTTGTTTTTTAAAAGAGTGGAAGGGAAAGAAAATAAGAAAATAAACTGAGAAAAAATATTTTTTTTTAAAGAGAGAGACATAACAACTTCTGGGTAGTTGGCAAATGCCCATTGTGTTGATAGGAACTACAGCTACATGAGCTACAAACTATTAAGAGGGTTTATATATAGAGCATATATAGAGAGAGTTTATTTTTCAAATGAAATATAACCTGTCACCAAGTTTATCTCATACATTTTTTACTCAGATGCACAATCATTATCATACTTCTCAATTTTTTCAAAGGCCTACCTGCTCTCAGTCCAGTGGCTCTGATCCCAACCCAATACCCAAGGGCCAACCTCTCTTCCCTCATCTCCTGATCTGAGGAAAGAGGCTAAGGCCACAAGCAACTTTTTCCCTTTCCCCCTTCTAGAAATGAATGTTTTAGCTTATGGATCTCTAAGGATGATGGTTCATGCAAGGTGGGGTCTCACTGGGGATCAAGGCACACCAAGTTCTTTCCAGAAGATAGAGGCTGAATCAATCAATCCAGCAATAAACATTTAAGTAAATATTATGCACGAGGCACTGTGCATAATAGGGGGCTCCCCAAAGATTCAGTCAAACTGGAATAGAAGACAGACACAAGGGGCAGGTAGGTGGCGCAGTGAGCAGAGCACCGGCCCTGAAGTCAGGAGGACCTGAGTTCAAATCCGACCTCAGACACTTGACGCACTTATTAGCTGTGTGACCTTGGACAAGTTACTTCACCCCAACTGCCCTGCCTACCCCCCTCACAAAAAGAAAACAGACACAAAGGAATCAGGAGCAAAGGGGAAGAGGATGCAGAAGTTATCACAGGGGAAGGAAAGAATTTTCATTCTGTGACCTTCACCTATGCACAGGCCAATTCTCTGTATATGTTGAAGCGGCAGGGCCTTATATAAGTGTGACTTAAAGGAAAAGATCCTTGCTCAAAATTAGCTCCTTCTCCAATTCAATATTATTTGATTCCACAAGTAAATACCACTTCTCCCCTCCCCAGAGGATCTTAGATATGGACCAGTTATTGTGGGTTATTTTCATCAGGGTTCTGTTAACAGCTGGCATTAAAATAAGAAAAGTTTAATGGGGCAGTAGATGAAGGATCCAGAGATCATGTTGTAATAATGGGGTACTTTGGGCAAAGGGAAAGCCAAGGCAAGAGTTTAAAGTGAGGATCTGAATGGCAAGGGGACAGCAAGACAGTACAAGGCTCCTGGGGGAGAAGGGTTTAGAAAGAGAGGAGAAAGGGCCCAAACCCAAACTGCACAATGAAATTTGGTTCTTCTAGCAGAGGCTGACCCACTGTGCTTAAATTCTTTTCATGTCTTAGCCCACTTCTTCCTCTCCTTGTCCTGCCAACGATGGTTCCAATAAGTTAGGTCCTTAGCATCCAAGGATATCCCTGGATCAGCAGTGCTCTCTTGGCGAAGGTGGTGATGGGGATGGGGGTATCTTGTGCTCAATCAGCACTTTTAACTTAGCTAGAACTAGTCTCAACACCTATTTGCTGAGGGTTCATACTCATATATAAAATAGTCAAGAAGACCACGATGTATTTGTAAACAATTTGCATATGTCTATATAGGATGTACATTCTATGCAGGAGATTATCAATCTTTTCAAAAGAGTCCCCTTTTTTAATTTTTTAAATGTTCAGCAGATAGTAGTTTTGAATATTGATTGAGAAAATATGCAATAAAAGACTATTATAAATTGAGTCACATTTTAAAGTGAATTCTAATATGAAAATTTAAATGTATTTACATATCAGTGATCACAATAGCTTCCCTAAATGTTTAAAAAATAGTCATACACATAGGTGGGGAACATTTTTATTCAGTTGGAGCATTCAGAATACACCTCACATATGAAGTCATTGAATAGTAACTCAGGTCAGAGTATGATGTAAATGTGGAGCAACATTCATTCAAAAATCATAGCTCATGAGGCTCCACCAATGTGTTTGTTCTTCAAATCAGTAAACAAGAGGACACATTTTAAAATAAAAGGTGTTTAAAGTGAAGTAAATAGAATGGTATGCACAAGAACCACAACAAAGTAGAAAGAATAGCAAAAAAAAAGAAAAAAGAAAAGAAAGAAAAGAAAAAGAAAAGAAAAAATGTAAATGTATAGCATAATTATAGAAATCAAGTTTAGACCTGATAAAGAGATATGAGAATGTACCCCTCCCTCTTCCTCCTCCTCCCCACCTCTCCTCCTCCTGCTGCTGCTGCTTCTCCCCCCGCGCCCCGCGCCGTTCCGTTGGAGGGAAGCATCCCGGTGACTTTTTTGTGAAGAGGCGGCAGAGGAGACCCTGGACTCGCCATGGCCAAGGAAGAGCCGAAGGAAGGAGCCAAGACTGAAAACAACGACCACATTAATTTGAAGGTGGCAGGGCAAGATGATTCGGTGGTGCAATTTAAAATTGAGAGGCACACACCACTTAGTAAACTAATGAAAGCCTATTGTGAACGACAGGGTTTGTCAATGAGGCAGATTAGATTCCGATTTGATGGGCAACCAATCAATGAAATAGACACACCTGCCCAGCTGGAATTGGAGGATGAGGATGCAATTGACGTATTCCAGCAGCAGACAGGAGGCGCTTACTAAAAAGAATGTACAGCTCTTCTCCAGAACTGTGCTCCCAAGGAAAACAATACATCCCCAATTAGAAAACCAAGATTTGGTTCATCCACATCCTGACTACTGCAGTATAGTTTTCTCTCTTCTTTGATTCCCTTCCCCCATCCCTTTGTTGTACATAAAGTAACTGGTGTATGTGCACAGGTATAACGGGTTTTTTTAAACTAAATGACCAATGGTGTGTTTTGATCAACATCAAATGGAGAGAGGGAGGGCAAAAAACAAACTGGTTCTGTGAAAATATCCCTTTTCTCCATTAGCAGCATGCTCATTCAGCTTTCATCTTTATATTCCAGTAAGTTATTTTGCTCTCACTGTTTAACAACCAAAAAAAAAACCCCCACAAAAATTCTTGCATACCTTGTTTGATTGGATAATTTCAATGTTTTTCTTTTATCATTGTAAAACCAAGGACGATTTTATAACTATTTTTGTACATAGCTGTTACACGTAGGGCAATCTCTGTCTCTCGGTAGGGATAAATTACTATAAAGAAATTGATCCTTGATAGTTTTCCCTTCAAGTCAAACATTTTGTTGGTTAAATAAACTTCTTGTTTAAAATTTTAAAAAAGAGAGAATGTAACTTGAACTTAATTGATGTATTGTCTAGTGCTGCTGAACTGCCTTTATTTCTCTGTTATAAAGGTGGTTCAGTGAATAGAGCACCAGGCATGGAGTCAGGAAGACATGAGTTCAAATCTGACCTCAGACACTTACCAAAAGTGTGATCCTGGGCAAGTCACAGCTGCAAAATGAACTGGAGAAGGAAATGCCAAGACCACCCTAGTATCCTTGACAAGAAAACTCCAAATGAGGTCACAAAGAGTTGTACATGACTGAAGTAAATGAACGACAACAAAGACAGCAATGAAAGGATGACACTGAGGAAAAAAAAGAAATGAATTCTTATTGAGAAACAAAAGTGATGCCAAAAGGATAATAAATTAAACAGCATAAAAAGATATATAACAAGAAGATTCTCCCCATACACACAATGACATACTCTCCCATAAGTTAACCCATGACTGGTGGGGGATGGGACAAACACGAGTAACATAAGTAGCTAGGTAGTGCTCATGAAGAGACATACAAGTAAAGAACATGTGTGTTAAGCTCATATACATGGAGGACATATGCACAGGTAACATATATGGCCAGGCAACTGGTACTTTCAATGTTGCAGAGCTTCAGATGTCCTCTAGTGATCCCATCATGTAAACCAATGTAGTCCACTGATCTGTTCTCTCTGTGAGGTATCTCCTATAGCTGCTGGTCTGTCATTTTATAGTCTTCAGCTATGGTGCAGCTTCTCCCTTAGGAGGAGGAGAGGGTCTATCAGCTGTGTAATTCATAGCTTGTGCACTATCTAGCTCTTTTGTGATATAGACCAGGTGGCACTTAGGTAGTTATTAAGCTTAAGATAGATAGCTAGGTGATGCAGTGAATAAAGCATGGGACCTAGATGCTTGAGCTTAAATCCAGCCT